>NC_056743.1:1472765479-1473007979 GCF_019279795.1 Protopterus annectens
TGGTATCCTATAAAACTCACACTGTATATACACATACCACATGCAGCACCTGCACAGAAGACCACAGTCATAATGTTATCCAGTGCAAATACCATGTATTCATATGTGGCAGGCGTCAGACATGGGAACTATTGAAGGTCACAGGTACATATGTGTATTTGGCACACACATACATCATCTGTGTCCATTGCCATTACTGGTTTAATCGATGTCATGCATTATTGTGAACAACAACCCACACACATGGGCATTCTGTGTGACAAAAACACATGTGGCATGTGTGGAATTCAAAGCCATAACTAACTGTGCTATGACAGTAGTGAGAAATGCAGTAGCAGAGCATGCTATTTGCATTACTGGGAGATTTGCCCTCTTCTGCTGTACTTGTAGGGTGCTGAAATCATCTCTGTGTAGAGATTGGAATATGCACCAGCTGGTGTGTTGTACTGGTTGCCAAAAGGGTCAGTTCTCTCACACATGTAATTGTACACACCCTATTTCCACCCCCCCCCACACACACACACTTGCCATTTGCAGGATTCAAATCCCTACCTAACTATGTTATGACACTCAAGACGGATGCATTAGGAGAGCGCGCTATTCGCATTACTGGGAGGTTTCCCTTCTCCTGCTGTACTCATAGGGTGCTGACATCATCAGTGTTTAGAAAGAGGAATGTGCATCCTGTAGTGTGTTTTCCTAGTTGCCAAAAGGGACATTTCCTTCACACAGAATTGCACACACACTAACCCCCTTCACCCAAACACACACACTTGCAGGATTCAAACCTCTACCTAACTATGTTATGGCACTCAAGACGGACGCATAAGCGGAGCACGCTATTCACATTATTGGGAGGTGTCTCTTCTCCTGCTGTACTTATAGGGTGCTGACATCATCAGTGTTTAGAAAGGGGAATGTGCATCCTGTAGTGTGTTTTCCTAGTTGCCAAAAGGGACATTTCTCTCACACAGAATTGCACACACACCAACGCTGCTTACCCACACACACACTGAGCATTTGCAGGATTCAAACCCCTAAATAACTATATTATGACACTTGAGGGAGACGCATTAGCAAAGCACACTATCCGAATTACTGGGCATCTATTCTGCACCTGCAGTATTTATAGAGTGCTGACATCATTATTTCTACAGAGGTATGTACATCTAGTACTACCTGTCAGTTGGGGGATAGCATATATATGCATTTGCAGCCACCTACTTCAGGGTCAGATATGCACATCAGCACTGGCAGGTTATGTTCTATACCATGCTTCGTGACCACAGGACCTGTAACACACAACACAACCAGTTTGGACCACCCCTCCCACATCCAGGACACACACTTTGCTTCCCTGGGAACAGTTCCAAGATATGAAGGTGTTCACATACACCATTCCAGTTGTTAACGTCAGGTACAGGTATATTGTGTGTGGGAACTACTCAGGCCTCTACAACATTACCCTACAGCCACTACAATTTGTGAGTCCATGTGCTATGGCAGAACCACTCACCACAGCTACAAGGGGGAATACATATTGCACCTGACCATCTGCAACATGGATACTCACTGTTCCACACCAGAGGTAGACCACCATTGTTGATATCTGACCATACCCACCTTTCCCTGGACATCCATATCCCGTCCCCACCCCCAGGCAAGGTTGTCACTGCAAACAAAGTGTATTTATCAAAAGCAGACTTTACACTTTTGAAGACTGGGGTGGAAGACTTCAAAGGACCCATGCTGGGGGAGTATACAGGCCACTCTGCATAATCCTTGACAATTGCATTCTATGAGCATGTGGAAGGTTTGCATTGATCATGCTATCCCAAATATACCCATGACTCCTCCACAACAGGACACCTGTCAGGTGTACACCAGCCATATATGAGCTGTCCAACAGACAGAGTGAGCTAATACATTGCAGAGCAGTAGCCCACAGAGGGAGGACATCTCTGAACAGTACTGGCACAACACATCAATCCCTCATAATCATCACGACAAAGTGTTGACAGTGAAATTGTCCAGACACTGCAGATAAGGCTCCCCTCAGTCTGTTATTGATGCCCACTTACTGTTAGAGGTCCTCACCAACCCTCTTCCAGCACACACCAACAACATGGATGTGGCTTAGCAAATTCAACCCCTGGGATCTCCACTGTGTCCCTGCTTGACGGAGGCACAGCACACTAGCCTCACACGGTGCCTTATGTGACCTACTTTACAGTGGCACAGTAGCATACTGTACTGGGGAGGCAGACGCCAAGCACACTCTGGCTAAGCTTTCATTCCCTAGGGCAAACAGCCTAGTGTTGACCTCTACACCCATATGTTTAATTGTCAGATGCACAATATTTGTTGCTGATAGAATGTTTGCAGGTCTTTATTGCCATAGCATTCCCTGTTTCTATGAACAACTTGTGTATCTGTGGAAGATGTTTGAATATGAGAGGGATCCACTATATCACTTATGTCTCTGTAGTCATTTAACTGTGTGCACTGGGCAGATTGCTGTAATGTGGTTGGTTCCTGGACTAACACGTACAAATACCAGATATGTGTGGCCAACTGCTAAACTGAGATATGGCCTAAGTGTGTGAGCATGCCCAGTTCAGGCTTTCCATGGCATGTTATCTGACATATGTCTCATTTATCAAAGTGTGCGAGCATGCCCAGTGTGAGCTTTCCATATGTTGAACTCTGCAGCCCACCACATTTGTGGATGAGTGTGAACTTCAACAATATCTCACGTTTATGGTTGTGTGTTGTGTGTCATGTTGTGTACTTACTGTCCAACTGCTTTGTGTCTGAACACAACAGGGATTATACTGTGCCAGCAGGGTTTGAATGGGATACTTTGCATACAGTTGTCAACATCCTTTCATACTGACCTAACACTGTAGTACCGTATAGTGGACTGGTTCAGTACTTTCACTATGGTGGACAGTATCCTGGGCTTTAGTCCTATCACTGCTTTACATTTTCATAGTGAGCACAACAGACTGGTTAGGGGCCAGTTGTGCACATCTGACCATGTTGCATTATGTTCAGATATGAACTACTTAAACCAGGCTTGTCCAACATCGGTAGTGTATTCCACAACATAGGTGTACATTGGCAAACACTAGAGATGTGCCCTAGGCCATTTCTAATGCTAGTCAGAGAGTGTGTTTGTCCTTCGACACACATTGTAACTGGAGTTTGCCATGACATATGTCATGGTTAGTATACTGTGCCTCCGTCTACCCGTGACATAACAGTGATACCCAGGGTAAACATACCATCTCTCATCCACTCTTCAAGATTCCTCTTGAGGAGAGTCGATGAGTGACTCTCTGGCTAACCTGTACTGGGAGTTTACTCAAGAGTGGGGGTGGCTTCTGTGTTATGGATCATTCAGTACAGCTTGTCCTATGTATGTCAGTGCTGGGGTTCAGGTCTCTCATGTGCATAGCTCACTGCCATTCAGATTGTACAAGGTGCAGCATGTTCATTGATTCCAGCTTGGACATGGCTTTATACATCAGGCACAGCTTGCCTCTGGGTGGGTAGTATGGCAGTGTGTGGAGCTGCAGTTTGTTTAACCAGGCAACACATGGCATCTGTTCAAGCTCTTTGATACTCCTGGTGAGGTAACTTTGGGGTCTTTCCAGTTGATGGAGGTGTCTGCTGAGGTACATCCCACAGGGGCTATTGTAGTCAATTGTAACGCTGATGAAGGATGACTGCAGAGCCACAATGACCTCCCCTGATCTAGATCTGACAACCTTCATGATTAGGTGGGTATATGGTATGTTTCTGTAACCACTACAGCTACATGCTTGTCCAATGCAGGATAGCTATCAACTTGTGTCCCCAGGTCTCTTATTACATGTTAAGTACTTAATGGGTTAACACCTATGTGGTAATTGGTGGGCACTTACTGTATATCCACAGGGGTTGACTATACACTTTTCTGCAATTAGCTTGCTGACATGGCTATGGCACCAGTTATCTGTTTCTATGTGGCCCTTTTGTGGGATGCTTGTGTCAGCTGGAGGGTCAGATATGGTGGCCAGTTTGTAGTCCTCTGCAAACTTGTTCAGACACAGTCCTTCTATGTTGGCCTGTACCTATGGGACATATATACCAAACGAGGGAGGTACCAGGACCAAGCCTTGTGGGATGCCAGTTATATCTGGTTTGTAGTCTGACATGGCTGCAGCATTTCTGACCATGTCAGTTCTGTCTTTGGTCTGGTTTGCAACCCCTCTACTGACATAGGGGTTTATATTTAAGCTGGTGAGCTTATCTATAATGAACATGTGGGGTATTGTATGGAAGCCTTTGCAAGGTCCAGCTATGCTGTGTGGACCACATTCCCCTCATCAATGACCTTAATGACTGTTTCAAATGAGTCAAACATGTTTAAGGGGCAGGATCTGCACTTAAGAAAGCCACACTGGGTAGGGTCCAGTGTCAGTAGGTCCCCAATATCTTTATGTCTGCAGTACATGCTGATTCTTTCCATAGCTTTGCAGACCAAGCTTGTCAGGATTCTGGGGTGGTAGTTTGCAGTATCCATTCAGGCAACACCTTTGTTGAGAAGGACCACTGTTGTTGTACACTGCTCTTTGGGTAGATATCCTGTGGTAAGGCTGACATTGAGCAGTAGTGTTATTTGGCATTCCATTCTTCTTGGAGTCCATGTTGGACTCAGCCCAGGACACCATCTCATACCATTGATGCTGTGTGTTTTGCTTTGTAGATGCTGGCTGTTACCTCAGCATCTGCAATGTCAGGGGGCCAGCACTCTGCTGGGATAGATATTTTGCATTTGGGGTTGCACTGCACCTGTCAGGTTGGATGTTGGCAATATGTGTGTGTGTTTGGTATGTTGTTTGTAATATTTGAGTGATTCAGAGCATATCTGTGAATTCACAACAAGGTTCCTACCATCAGTTAAGAAAGCCTTGTGATTATCCTTAGTGTCCTGTACAATTTGTATCTTCATAGGTTCATAGGTTCATACTAGGCTATCCGCCCTAGGGCATTTATAAGCCTAGCCAGAGTGTGTGTGGCTTTTGCCTCCCCTTGCTATGTGAATATTATGGCCATTTATGATTTACTTTACTGTGCCTCTGTCTGGATGTGACAGAGTGAAGACCCCCAGTGTACATCTACGATCATCCATCCACTTGGCAAGATTCCTGTTGAAGAGAGTCAGTGAGGGGCTCTGCCTAACATGGAGTGGGATTCTGTTCCAGGGTGTAGGGAGCCTCTGGGTTATGTATCTCTCCCTCCAGCACATCCTATTTCATTATGTGTTGAGGTTGACATCTCTCACTCTCACAACTCCGATGGATTTGGGTTTTCTGGGGTGAAGCATGTCCATTACTCCTGTGTTGGACATGGCCTTGTACAACAGGCATACAATGCCTCTGTGTAGGCAGTATGTGACTGCATTCAGCTGGGGTGTCTACAGTCAGGCAGCATATGACATATATTTGAGACCCTTTATCCTCTTGGTGAGGTACCTTTGAGGTCTTTCTAACTGCTGCAGGTGTCGGGTAAGGTACATCCCAAATGAGGCATTGTACTAGATTATGGGTCTGATAAGAGAACAGTATAGAGGCACAATGACCTCTGTTGACGTAGATGTGAATCATTTCATGATACGGTGCCCAATATAGACAGTCTTCCTAGTCACGTTGGCAATGTGAGTGTCACATAACAAGTTACTGTCCACTTGTATCCCTAGGTCCCTGATTACTCCTTCCATACATAATGGATTACCACCTATGTGATAATTTGTGAGTACCTTGTTTGGTATTTGGTGAGACATTCATACTGTCCAGTATCTTCAGGATGGCTGGGTGGGGTTCCTGTGTGTGAGAGTGTGGTCTGTAGCATGCTACAGACTGTACAGCAGTTTTGCCTACGGTTAGTTGCACATGGGTGGTCTCCGATGCTTCGTGCATTGTCAGTTACCTGGACATGTGGGTGTCTGTGCTGAATATGAATACTCCCCCTCCTTTTATGTTTTGGTCCAGGTTTTGGGGCCGTAATGCATGATATGAGGTATAACCTGGTAGTGCTGGTGTGCTGTCAGGAGTCTTGCTGTAGGTTTCTGTCACTGCACGGACATCGATGTTCTCCATACTGGGGATGACCTCGGGAGCATGCATATTGAGGTTTACATGTCTGGCATTGGTCAGCATTACCCTTATGTTTCTTTACACTTATGCTTTCTAGGGAGGTGGGTTAGTCTTTTCAGCCTTGCCTACGAAAGGCTCTATGGAGGTGGCAAGAGCCTTATTCAATATCCAGATGCCCAGGGGTAACAGGTGCAAGCCATCCCTGGAACAGCAGCATGGCTTGTCAAGCATGACATCCCAAGCAGACAGACATTGGATCCCCTTGGAAAGACACCAGTAATTGTGCCACTTGTTAAAGCTGATCATTCTGTGTTTGTACTGTGGCATCATTCTTGGTGAGGGTAGGATGCTGCACATGGTCAGTGTCATACCGGCCTGGACTACATAATCGGAGAGCTCATCTATGTCTCTTTTCATGTAGTCTGGGAGGTACATCTCAGGTCATTCACGCCAACATGGACAATGACTGCATCATATTTCTACTTGCTTTGGGGAGACCTTCGTACTTCTGTTATGTGACGTATTGTAGCAGCCTACAGGCAGCTTACTGTACCCTTTCCCTTGTTCAGTCTTGTGAGCGGGACAGCAGTGTGTCTGACTATGGAGTCACCTATTACAACTGTATCAGGCATGTTGTTTCTCCTTCTGGCCTGTGACTGTTTGGCACACCAGCTTTGTGTACTATGTGTTGCATGTGCTATGTTTGGAGGTAGTGGTTGCTTGGGTGTCTGCTTTGGAGGCCTCTGTTGATGTGGTGTGTTTGTAATGAGGGCCTCCGGGAATGTTTTTCTGTGTTTATGTCTTTGGTTTGCAGTTGTGATAGGTCTATGTGAGACTGGGTTTGTGGTGTGTGTGGTTACCTTCTCCTCCTGACTAGTTTTGACAGTACTGAGTTGAGAGAGCTCAGCCTCCGGTTTGGATAAATGGTTGCATCTCTCACATATATTTGTATTTCTTGGGGCTGAGGTGAGGGTTGTCTGTGTACTTGGGGCAGGTGTAACATTGCCTCAAGATTCACAGATTCAACTTGTTGTAGCTGGCCTTAGTGGATTGTATGTGTGGACATATTTTATTGCCATACTACTGATCAGTGATTACTTCCCTTTTTATGTTTGCTCTAGCATGTAGTAGCTTCCTCATTCTCTTGCATGGTTTGGTAATGGCTGGAGTCCACCATGCCAGATGCCTGCGTGTATGGCATTGTGTCTTGGTTTTATTTGGGATTGCATAATCCAAGCATTCCTGGCAGTGTTCATGGAATGCCTGTATAACAGGTTCTGAGGTGTGGCCCATATTTTGCACCTGTACAGGGCCTTTAATGGATTCCACATCAGTTTGGAGGAGTGCAACTTTTGCTTTGCACATGTTTTTCACTGTGGTTTTCTGGCCAGGGACTGTGGTCAGGATGTGTATATCCGGTGTGATTACTCTATGGTCTGGTCTTACCAGTGAGGGATACACTTCTCATCTTGCCATCCAGTACCCATGTTGCTGATTATCACATCCAGATTGTTTACCCCTCTTGTGGGAGTGGTACGTTGTTCCTGGGCATTTTGGTTTATGGATTCTAGGAACTTTTGTCCTACAGTGTTGGAGCTAGTATAATACTCCCAGTCTATGTTTGGGTATTTTCAGTCACCTAATATAATGTGGTTTGGAGGGCTTGATATATTCATGTATTCCAACATAGGCCAAGTGCAGTTGCTGGTGTTAGGATGGTAGTCTGTAGCAGGCTATAAACTGGGAGGCAGTTTTAGCCACTGTTACTTGACCATGGCTAGTCCATGCTGCTTCTTATTGTGGTACCAACATGGGGGTGTGGTTATCCTTGACAATTATTGCTAGTCACCCTCCTTTTGTAGCTTGTTCCATGTTTTGAGGCTGTACAGCACAGTATGAGGTGTAACCTGGTAGTGTTAGGGTGCTGTTGTGAGCCTTGACCCAATTTTCTGTTACAGGACAGATATCAACATTCTCCATACTGGGGAAGTTTAGACTGCATGCATCTTGCTGTTTAGACTTCTGGCATTGGGTAGCATTACATCTAGGTCCTTATCCCTTGTGATATCTATGGAGGTGGGTTTGTGTTTTGAGCCTTACCTATTCAAGGCACGCTGTGGGTAACAACAGCCTTTGCCAGTATCCATAAGGCCTGGACTGATAGGTGCATGCCACCCCTAGCAGGTGGAGCATCATGTCATGACCAGCATGTCATCCCAGGCTGGCACACATTGGATCCCCTTTGACTAACTGCAATACTTCAGCCAATTATTGCAATTGATCATCTCATCATCATATTGTGGCATCATGCTTGGTGAGGGTAGGATGTTAGTCAGGGTCATCAAGTTTGCATATACTACATGGTGTTACATTGCTTAACACATGGCATTCATGCCTCAGGTGGTGCTGCAGGGCTGCCTCTGTCGGATGCACATACTACACTCCCTGTACATGTTTGAGAGCAGGTTATGTCATTTTAGGCATCCCTGTTATTATATGAGTGAGTCAGAGAGGGGTATCATTCCCAGGGTTCCTACTGAGCCAGTGTATGTGCTATGCTTTGCCTCTTTGCCAAGGCCAGGGCATACTGAGCACGCCTCCTTCTGCCTACTGGGGCAGGCTCAGTTTGTTCCTCCTCTGAGTCACGCTCTGCCTGTGATGGCCTTGGCAATGGTGGGGGGCTGTTTGGCCCGGCCCTATGCTGGTACTGCTGCAGCTGTTTTCGCAAGATCATATTATGTAGCATAGCACATACCATGACAATTTGGGTACATGTAGTTGGTGAGTACTGTAAGGCTCCACCAGATGTGTCCAGACACCATAACCGTGACTTGAGCAGCCCAAACACATGCTCTATTACATTACGTGCTTGTGCATGTGCCTCATTATGGCGTTCCTGTTCAGGTGTGTGTGCGTTTCTGATGGGTGTCATCAGCCACGGCTCCAGTGCATAACCTGCATACCCCACTAGGTGTCCATGTGGGATGTCCCCATTGGCAAATGTCTGGTACAGCTGCGTCAAATGCCAGATATGGGAATCATGGTAGCTCCCAGGGCAGCCAGCACACACATTCATTATTATGCCCTAGGCATCACACACGACCTGGCAGTTGATGGAGGGGAAGCCCTTGCGGTTAATGTAGGCCCTGCCCCGCTCACCGGCTGGTACTTTGATGCATATGTGCGTGCAGTCTATTGCACCCACTACCTCAGGGTATTCCGCTATTTGCTGGAAGAGACGCATATTGCTGGCCAATACCTCACGGGCATTGGGGAAATATACATGATCACCGACATGTGCTGACATGGCATCCAGGAACTGGTGCAGTACCCTGGAGGCTGATGCCTGTGATATCCCCATCATATCACCAGTTGGTCTCTGAAAGGTACCTGTTGCTAGTATTCTTAGGCCAACACATACCTTGGTTTCCACTGGGATGGGTTCCCCTCTGTTGGTTCTGTGTGTGAGGTGTGGCCTGCACAGCTCAACAATTTGCTGCAGGAGGTCTCTGTCCACTCTATAGTGCTCCACTATCTCCAGCTCATGTAACCCATGGTAGGTGACCCTGGGCCTGTACACTCTTCTCCGTCTCCTCACTGTGGGTTGTCTGGCACCATTTGCATTGTCACCACCTTCAGCAAGTCGCCTATGTCTCCTTATGACAGCTATGGCAGCCCCTAGTATTTCTGCTCTGAGTTCAGCTTTTTCAGTTTTCACTTCTAATAGCTTACTCCTGTCTTGCAGTGTCTCTTGAGAGAAACATCCTGCACTGCTGCTTGCAGAGTTTTAAGTGCTTGGCTGGGCTACTATTCTGCCTGTGTAATTGCTTGCTTCTAATTGTTTTCACCTGCTAGCTCCAGCAGTATTCCCTGCTAGCGTCCTACTAATTCTGTTGCTTCCTTTTTCCTCTCTGTTTCCTCAGGGGGGAGCAATGCGCATACCAGCAGAAACATACTCACAGTGGCTTACACGCATGCACACATGCTTACATGGTTTAGAATCTTCTTATTCTGGTTAAAACACGCGCACACCAGCGCAAACAGTCTTACAAGTCTGCCAACAGGCACCCACATGCTCAGTCTGTCTTACACGCATGCACACTGCCCTACTCGCACCTCATGGCACACACACGTGCGCATGCATGCCCAGCAAGAAACTTTGGTGTAAGCAACAGTGTACACCTTCCATTTCTTGACTTTCCCGTGCTTATCTTGTGGCACTCCTCTTTCCATGATATGTGTCTGACATCTGTCATGTAACACTGACCTCCAATGAACTGCATTTCTTTCTGCCATTCCCCCTGTGATGTCACCTATCTACTACTCTATTCCTCCCCCTTATGTAACTCTTACACTACTCAGAATATGCTCATTTGCTATGTGACAGTGGGATTCAGTATCCTAACACTCATTTACATCAGATTGCCTACTAATGCTTAGTTACATGTCTTAGACTCAGCTTCCCCCCTTAGCAACCACTAAACGGTAGCCATGTTCTTTTTGGTCTGCTGGTCCCTGCATTGTAAATCCATGCATTGCATAAAACCCACATTTGTGGGTTTATAACCTTCATTTTTATGTTTTATATAGCACGGCCCGTTTACGCGGGGCTGCGCTGCATTTAAACATCGGCGATCGCCGAAAAAAAAAATTATTTATTTCTCAATTTTGCATCGGGGTACCTTGCCAATGGCCACATATTTGGCCATTGGCATGCTGCCTGACACATATGCACCCTTTATTTGGAGCTGACATGGCTCCAGTGTGTTTTTTGCAGAAACGTACTCAGTTGTTAACTGAGTACATTTCTGCAGCTAAAATGGCTCTTACACGGGCTGGTTTGGGCTTCATGGATCACTAATCTACCTCATTTGCATGCCTTTTGGCTGCAAGTGAGGTGATTAGCATATTCACGCCCACTCCGTGTAAGAGACGTTTTAGCTGGTCTCTTACACAGAATTTCAGGCTGTTCCTGGATCGCGAGGGCTGCATGGAGTCTTACACTACTCTTAGACTCCATGCAAGCCTTCATGAATCCTGCCCAGTGCATATATGGACTCAGTTATGAATACACTCAATTACATTTTGAGCTGAACAGACATTCCCCAGGGGAATCAATTGATATGCAATGGGTTTTTACACTGTATATTAAATTCAATTCACTTCTCACTTTCTCTTCCTCTTTCTTTATCTCTCTCACTATTTCTTATCATATTAATTATAGTTTACCAAAAATGTAGTCAGTATTCAGCACTGAAAAATACCCACTTTTTAAGTGCCTACAGAATAACAGCTGAAGCAATGATTTGCCCTGTTATGGCAGACTTCTGTACCATCATACTCCCCACATGAAATAAGCAAGCTGCTACCTTCATCAGCCAATGCAAATTAATTTCTCAAACATAACATCTCTGCCACTCACAAAAACGGTGGACTAACTAAATACCTGATAATCTAAAAATATGATTTTTTTCAGTTCTAATTAGAGGAACCAGATGTCTTTGCAATTGATATTAACAGAACAAGGGACAGACAGTTATTATTTTCTGTTAAATAGAGTGGATTGTTTTAGCTTTTCTGCCAAAATAAAAAAGGAAAAATGAACAAACTAATGTACTTCAATAAAAAGTAAATAGCTAAATATACTGGAAAGTTGTCTTGACACATCTGATGTGGACCCGATACTAATAGATTAGTACTAGGCTAACTACCCTTGTGGACCATTTTAAGTTAAGACAATTACCCCATGTGAAAATTAAACCCTGCACCTTGTGTCTCTAAGGTAAATACCTTACCCATTATACTAACATCCCACCCTAGTAATGATGACTCTGGCCATAAGTATGCCAAAAGTATTTAGGGTAATGTCTATAAATCCATATTGCACTCAAGAGAGTACAAGTTATAATACAGTTATATGGTCCTGTCCTTATATTTATTTTGCACCAAAAGCAGCATTGTTACACAACCAGTATGTAGTCTATACAAATACTACACAATGAGCAGCAGAGGGAACCACCAAGAGCAAGGATCATCTGATCTTCAAAAGATAGCTAAGAGGGAGACCATGGATTGTCCATGTTCTACATTCCAGCAGGAAGTAACACTAGCAAACTCAAACAAAAAAGTACTCCTTCTGCAGGAAGTCCTATAATAAAAATGTCTTTAGAATTCATACATTTTCAGCAGATCAGTCACTGGACCTTAGGACTGCATATCTCCTACATACTTGCTTCTGGTTTCCATTCATTAACCCAGTATATTACCTTGTATAAGGCATCAGAACCCACCTATGTACTATAACTTATCAAATGGTCTTTAAACGATAGCAGAGGTGGTCTATAAATCAGCCTTTTTGCTCTTCCAACCAAATAAAAACACCAGAACTCCAGCTAAAATCATTACTAATTCATAGAAACCCAGGATAAATGGATTACTGGATTAATACTGTAAGGTTCTACAACAAGACCATATTTTCTTAATTTCTGGTACCTGATTTGACTTGCAAACAGTCCTGCAATATCACAGAAGTATTTTTTTTATTAACTATATATATTAGAGTGCACTAGTGCTGATTTAGAAGTCCTGTTGCTGTCTTGTGGTAGTTTTGCATCTGAAACTGGTCTAGCTGGCCCCCATCCCCTAGTGAAAGAAGGATTACTTGTTGTTTTTCGCTTGAATTACTATTGGTTATATAGAAGTGTTGGCCTGTGTGCTCTTGTGGTCTTCATTAAAATTACTATGTTTGCAAATGCAACTGCCCTGTTGTGCTGAGCTATGACATGACCAGCCTGCCTTGTATTCTGCTATGGGATTTGACTTGAAAAACAGTCAAGTAACATCTTGGAAGTATCTTTTTTCATAGGACCATAGGTTTATAATTATATACAAGGCTAACAACCACAAGGGCCTTTTTAAGCCGAGCCCTGAGACAGTTAGTCAGAGCTTCCCTTTGCCTGGCTTGGACACCTGTGACTACAAGACCTGGATTGCTTCTAAAACCATCTGGACCTACAAAGCTGATATAAGTAATTTACTTTTTGCACTTGCTCTAACTATCTCAGTGCTACTTTACACTTCTATGCTACATTTATTGACTTGTTGAATCTATCTCCATTTTTCAGTCTGCACTTGTTAAAGAAACACCATCTGTTTGTTACTTTATTGCTCTGAGGTTGTTTTAACAGTTTTCTGTTATTTCCTAACCTCCTCTGATACTGCTAAAGCTATTCTGAGTTTGCCAAAGTTCTCCTGAGTTTGCCAAATATTTCTAAGTTTTGCAAAGTTCTTCTGTGTTTGTAAAACTTTTTCTACAGTTGCACACTTTTTTCTGTGCATGTGAACATTTCTCAGGATTTGTGAACTTATTTCTAATCATTCCTCATACTGCAAGAGTTCTGCCTTTTGTTGTAAAACATTTGTTACTGCAGTTGAGCTCATAAACAGTTAATTTTACATTAATAGGGTTTTTCTGCACTCTAGTAGAAGCAGAGGGTTGATTCAACCCATTTGAGTTAAGAAATGCTGGTGGAAGGCTTATTGTGTGTTTATATGATTGGTCTAAGGGCTTAACTGTGTAAACGTCTTTCATTCTGCTGGTATGAAAGCCTTAGATTTTTGTGAGAATGTGCTCATTTATGCAGAGCTTTCCTGTTCCTGTCTTTGACACCTGTGACTAGAAGACTTGGATTGTTTCTAAAACCATCTGGACTTACAAAAGTGATACAAGTATTTTTTGCACTTGCTGTAACTAGCTCAGTACTATTTATCCCTTCTGTGCTACATTTATTGATTTGGTTGAATTTATCATCATTGTTCAGCCTGAACTTTGTTAAAGAAACACAATCTGTTTGTTACTTTACTGCTCTTAGGTTGCATTAACAGTATTCTGATATTTCCTAATCTCTTCTGATACTGCAAAAGATGTTCTGAGTTTGTCAAAATAATCTTATGTTTTGCAGTTTTTTTTCTGTTTGTAGAAGTTCTTCTATGTTTGAAAACTTTTTTTCTGTATTTGTGAACATTTCTCAGGGTTTGTGAGCTTATTTCCAAGGATTCCGGATATTGCAGGAGTTTTGCCTTTTGTTGTAAAGCATTTGTTACTACACTTGAGCTCAAAACCAGTATGTTTTACAATAATAGTTTTTTTCTGCACTCTGGTGGCAATAGAAGGTTGATTCAATCCATCTGAATTGGGAACTGCTGGTAGAATACTTATCCTGTGTTTATCTAATTGGGCCAAGAGCCTAAATGTGTAAATGTCTTTCTACTGATGGTATAAAAGCCTCATGTTTGTGCATTGCACAAATGCAGTTATCAGTGCCTTGTGTATAAACAAACTTATCCAGTTTAAAATCCTCTATAAAAAATGATGTCCAAAGTCTCCCACTGTTCATAGCTGCTGAAAGAGCTGCCAGTTTGTGCAGTGGGCAGCACCATTGTAGGACATCTAATAGTATACTACTAAACACTTCAATTAGATCTTTAAGTGACACTTCCCTACTCCTTTCCATCTACTAAGAATCTGGTATAATGATAGGTGCTTCCTTGTCATCTCTGTTTCTGTCCTGGTGGATATGGATATCCTGAGGCTGTGCAGTAACTGCCTCATGTTCATTGACAGACAAACACAATGTGTAAGAGATGTAAATACACAATATAATTGGAGACAAAGCTGTCACATAAACACATGAAAAATGCAAAACAGGTTGTTAGGGTTACACCAAAACACTCATTACTACCATTAAGGAACAAATACATAGACCCACATATGTGGAGGTACTCACTTGTAATCTACCCAAACCTCAAAGACCTCCTAAAAACATCTCTCATTTGCCCTGCACACACTCAAAAAGATAGTAACTCACTCAACACATAACTCTAAAAATCATAGTAGCCCCGCTTCCAAACCCATAAGGCAGCACACCACACAGCTAAACATTCTAGTTATTGGGGATTCCTTTGTAAGACTTGCTGATGTCCCCCTTACCAGGCCAAACAAGGAGAAGATCACAGTGAACTGTCTGTCTGGAGCCAGATCCAGTAGATCGCACATGCACTTAGGTCTTTAAGCCACAAGTACCAGTATGACATAGTCATAGTCCATGTGGGTGTAAATGACCTAAGACATACCTCACTGGACAATATGAAGAGAGACACAATGGAGCTATTTTTATATGTGCCACAGGTGGGTATGAATCTAGCCTTGAGTAGCATCCTAGCTCCACCAATGATGATGTCACAGTACCAGCAAAAAATGATTGACTTCAACAATTGGCTTAGTTACTGATGTCACAATAAGGGGATCTAATATATGTCAGCCTGGAGAGACATGATTGACAAGCCATAATGCTTTGCCAGATAATAGTTGGCACTTGTCACTAATTGGCTTCTGCATACTGGCAAAAACTTGATCTATCCCCATAGTGCCTTTTTTAGGCCATGCCAAGTTGTTAAACCCTCCAGCATAACAGAAAGCACTCATGATTACCTAAAGGTACTGCTGCTCAGCACTAGGAGTCTAAATAAAAAAACTGCACTTCCTGGAAGCAGACATGTGTGCAGTCTTGAAAACATGGTTCAATACCATGGAAAGCATCCCAGCTATCAAAGGCTACAATGCCTTTCATACATTTCGATTTATCTCAGCTCAGGATAAAACAAAGGGAGCAGGTGTCTCAGTGTTCATAAAGGACAAGTACAATGACTTACTTGAGCTGCTCCATGCCCAACTAACCATAGGTGCGACCCCCCCCCCCATCACATCCTTGCTAGCTACAGATCCCCTAACATGAGTATGGAAAACCACAACTCCTACCTAAACTTACTGGAATCTCTTAATATTCAGTCTAACACCATACTTATGGGTAACTTCAATTATTCTCCATAAACTGAGAGACTTATACAACCCATAATTCATTTGCTCAGAGGTTTTGAATTTCACCAACACAACCACCCTGGAGCAACTAGTTAGCTCCCCAACTAGAGGTACAAATATCCTAGACCTAGTATTCCTGAACATGGAGGGGATGCTGCTCCCTCCAATGCATTCACTCCTCCCTGGAAAGATCTGACACAAAACTATCTCCTTTAGTATTAAAACTAACCTTGAACCCCCCATCAAACTCCAAACCTGTTAAGAATGTTGCTAAGGCCAATTACCTCAAACTAACTGACAGCTTATGAAACTTCCAAGCCCCTCCAAACCAAGATAACACTGAGGCCTACTCTGAGCTGTACACAAAGCACTGTACACCTGCATTCATAGCTGCATAGAGAAGGCAGTACTTGTCCAAGTCAAACCTATGATTATTGGCAAAAATAAACCACCATGGTGGAACCCTAGCATAAATAGGCTATTCAACCAAAGGAAAAAATACTCTCCAAAGTCCAGAAGGAACAGACAAAACAGTTAAAAAAGCCAGTCACTAGTCTAAACAAACAAATTAGAGAGCAGGTCAAATGTGCCAAAGCAAACTATTAGGCAAAGATAGCCACCCAGGGAAAATATAACCATAAGCCTTTTTTTTATTATGTTTATAACCTGAAGGGAAATGCTCAGCAATGTGCTGAGTTAATCATGAATGGCAACACTTACACCCAGCCTGAAACTATAGCAAACCTGGTGGCTGATAAGTTCAGTTCAAACTCCCTCCATCACCCAAAGAAATACCCACAACCATCCCCCTACCATTCATTACATGGGAACAGGTCCTTAATGCACTCGGGAAAGCCAAAAACACAGCCTTCATGGGTTCCAATAACATTCCAGGATGCTTCTTAAATAGCTTAAAACAAAATCTATCAGGGCCACTAGAAACCTTCTTTAACCACAACCTCTGGATGGGTTTTGTCTCAGAGGAATGGAGGACTGCAACAGCTGTCACTCTGCACAAGGGGGCCCATCAACTGACCCAGGGAACTACAGACCCATAAGCTTGACCAGTCTTATCTGCAAGGCCATGGGGAGAATTATTATGGACCTGATCAATAACAACATAGGAACTCTCCAAAAACTGGACCAGACCCAATTTGGTTTTGTCAAAGGGAGGTCTTGCCTGTTCAACCTGGGTGTCTTCTTTGAGAAAATCATAAGGGCCATGGATGAGGGTAAAACAGTACATACTGCTTATCTATACCTGGCCAAAGGTTTTGACACAATCCCTCACTGGTGAATCATATTTAAACTTACTGAGTTAAGCATAACTCACTATTATAGTCTTATATGTAAAGCCATGGAAATAATTATCATGGAAATGATCAATAGTGATATAGTAAACCTCCAGACACTGGACCGAACCCAGTTTGGTTTTGTCAAAGGCAGATCATACCTACTCAACCTGGTGGACATCTTTGAGAAGGTCACCAAAGCAATGGATGAGGGCAAAATGGTTCACAGTGCCTACCTTGACCTGGTCAAGGCATTTGACACAATACCCCACTTGGGCATTGCTGACAAACTCAAAAGGTTAGGTGCAAACTCATATGTCACCTGGTGGATAGCCAACTGGCTCACAGACAGGACCTAGGAAGTTAGAACTGGGGAGTCTACCTCTACAAAGAGGACAGTCACATGTTGAGGTGCACAGGGATCAGTCTTTGGACCGTTCCTTTTTAGCATTTACTTCTCTGAAGTCAAGGCCAATGTCAGTGGTCTCTGGCTGACTAAATTTGCAGATGACTGCAAATTAGGAGCTGTCATTGAATCCCACACTAACACAAATGTTCTCCAGGAGGGGCTGACACAGACAAACAGCTGGTGTCAGAGCCATAGACTAACACTAAATGCCAAGAAATGCATAATAGTATCCTTCTAGAAGTCATCCACCCCTGGTAGCTATCCTATTAACAACAAACCCCTTTGAGCTGACCCAGTAGACAGGGACTTAGGGACACACATAGATAGTAATCTAGCCTTTGAATTCCTTCTTTGTTGTGCAACATAAACAAAGGTATGGCATCTAAGTCCAAGGAAGTCATTCTTCCACTGTATTCGCCATTCAACAGACCTATGATTAAGTACAATGCCCACTTTGGTATGTACCTAACCAGGCATATCCAACAATTGGAATATCCACAGAGGTTCCTCACTAAAAGAATACAGAGCTTAAATAAAATGTCCTATGTAGACTGTCTCATGGTGCTATCCCTGTATTCTGTTTCCTAAAGGCTTTTGAAGGGAGATCTATGCCTGACATACAAGGCACTGTCAGACCCCACTCTGATGGACCTCCTGCATATCTGCAAAACAAACAGCGCCAGAATTACCCATTCTAAAGACTTAAACCTTGACTGTGATATAAATATGACCTGCTGGAGAGACAGGTATGTATCCCAGAGATTACCCTGTCTCTGGAACAGGCTCACTATCCTTGTGAAGCAAAGTTTCTCCCTGACCCAATTTAAGTGCAACTGGGAGAATTGGATGGGGAACAGGAAATTCATCCCTGGTTTGGACCTATGTTTTTAATGGACACAGGCAACCTGTAAATGGTTAATCTCCCAGGCCCTAGGTTGTAATGTTACATCTCCCAAGCCCCTGCTTACACTTATCAAGGATATCAGAACTTGTCAGAGATTTGAGATGCATGGCTAGGCTTAAAAAGGCCCTTGTGGTCTTTAGCCTAGTATACACCTATGAACCTATAAACCCCTACATCATCAGATGGATACCCTACTGGCTCACTAACAGGACACATTGTCCTTCTAGGTGAATCCACTTCTGATAAGAAACCTGTTACTAGTGGTGTCCCACAGGGCTCAGTGTTGGGAACTCCGTTATATACTTCTGTAAAGTGAAGGCCAATGTTGGGTCCTCAGGCTAACCAAGTTTGCTGAAGACTGCAAGCTTGGAGCAATCATTGAATCCTCACATGATGTTATCCTACAAACAGGAAATAGTAAATAAACTACCAGGAATGCAAGTTCTCTGAGGTCAACCACTTTATTATTTGTTATTTGTCGATACCAGACTTCATTAGAACTTCTGAACTATGTGTTGGTTAGTTGTGCTGCAGCATCAGTGCTTGCTGTTACTGCATTATGCTGCACTGGGATGTAGTTTATTGAATAATTTCAGATTGTACTGCATCATATTACACTGGATTGTGCTATACTGTACAGAGATGCACAGCTTTGAATTGCCATATTACTACTTTTAGAGACTCATAATATATTATACAACTACCCGCAGTGGTGGTGCTGCAGTAGAGTTGTCGCCTCACAGTAAGATGCTGTCTTGTTCCATTCTCAGCTAGAGCGTCTTCTGTGTGGAGACATGTGTGAATGGGCGTACCTTCGTAGAAGGTTGTGCGTCAGGGCTGGTAACTCGGCACGTAAAAATCAACTACCAATCATTAGTGGACTGGAGTTCCGCTGTGGCAACCCCTAACTGGGAAAAGCCGAAAGACACAACATTATATATTATACAACTATTGTAATGTGTCATATTATACTGTATTGCACTGTTTTTGCACTATATGTACTATATGCTTACTCTTAATCTATATACCATGAAAAAACATATATGATCTGTGGTGCCGAAATACGCAATTATAATTCTCAAAAAAAATACCAGTGGAACTTAAACCAGAGAAAGTAACTGCATTTATTTAAAATTTAGAGCAAGTACTTTCATCCCTTAGTATAGAGCTTCATCAGACTGAACTTTTGACACACACACAATCACATCTAAATGCTAAATTCCAATGATATCACTAAATGTAAATAAAGCCTGACCATGAAAATAAATAAGAGGTTTGTTCCTTCTAAAATGCACAATATTACTTGAGCTACACAAATGTGGTACTTTTAAAGCATTAATAATGATCTATCGAATTATTTTTTTTTCTAAAAGAGTATTTATATCTCTTATATCCAATGTAATCTGCTCTAATCTGTTCTAAGATACAGAAGTAAACTTTATGATTTTTTTTAATGTTGCTCATGTCTTCTAAAACTCTTTCTTTGACAGAATGAGCAGTTTTCTCTATATGAGAACAATTGAAATCACAAGTATACCTATGCTTGACAACCAACACCATGTCAAGAAAACCTACAACTGCAACTAAAACATTGATGTGTTCCTTTAACATTGCAAGTGTTCATAAGAATTACAAAAAAATCTTTTTCAGCATAACATTTTTAGTTCCTGGACCATTTGTTAACAGAAAGGTCTGCTCTCCGTCACTTTACTGACCTTCTGAATGACTGCTAAAACATATCAATATTTGAGTATAACAAATAGCACATTGGCACTTTTATGGTCTTTTCTATGGATCTAAATTCCAATGGTGTAGGAGAAAATCTGTCATCTCTACCCCACCCTACTTATTCTGTGACCTATTTTCAAATCAGCAGGATATTCTCTTTTCAAGAAAAGGAAAAAAAATACACTTTTCATTTCTTCCCCCCTTCTGAAAATAAAAACAATCTTTTGTAAATCTGGAAGCCCTAACTATTTTTTAATGTTCCCTTCTCAGTATGAAAATGATGCATACTAGAAAAATCAAGACTCTCGTTACCTGTAACTCTCTTTTTAAGAACCTTTATATATAGTTTGCATTTTGCTTGTGTTTTACAAATTTCAAGTCTACAATTTTCAATCTGATTTAACTGTGTTCTATAATAAAATAAAAAAAATGAATGAACCATTTAAGAACATGGAAAAAAACACCCAAAATGTCAGTGATTATGTTGATACCAAAATATCTTGATTAGAATAATACCTTGAATTCCCAAGCTCCCATCATTAAGTTAGAAAATGTAGATGTCACTGGGGAATCCTTAGCAATGCCACTGGTTTGATGAAATATCTCATCTTCAAAAGCAAAACAATTACTGTTTAACCTGATCTTTACAAATCAGAGTAATGTCCAAAGTTCTCTGCCTCTTAGCCATTAACTGCCTTAACATTTCTTACGTTCTTGATGTGGAATTGAAGTATATAAAGAAATCACATCTAGGGGCACCAACATTGTTCTGCCACCTATATCTCTCTTATTTGATAAACAAATTCAAAACTGTCTTTTAAAATGTGAGCTACTAGCAACTGCCTTAAAAATATTCTATAAATACTTCTGGGATTCATTTTTCAAAAACTGAGTGCCCACTACAAAGTATTGTGAAATTTGGGGATTACAAACATAGGGTTGGCATAATGGTTTAAGTGTTGACCTTATAGACACAAGGCACCATTTTTATTCTCACCTTGGGAAGTAGGGCTAGGCATAAAAAAAGTCATTAGCCTAGCAATCACTTATGAACCTAAGTAGGTAACAAGAAAAAAAAAAGAAAACAATCATGTGACAAACTCCTACCAGATAACATAGCATTCAAATCTACATCAATAGTTTTAACATGTATTCACTCGTATGTTATCTATTCTTTTGTAACTCTTCTCATCAAATAAATGTCATTCATTTTCAACTGGTATTCTTTAAAATCCATTAAAACTAAATAACCACTTTTGTTCATTAGCATCATATCTCTTAACCTCTTAGTGCAGAAAATCTGGACAAAGACTAAAATATTGGGAGGACAAAAGCCCAAAAAATGGGGACATATTTTAAATTTTGCTCTTATATACAGAAATTTGCTAGAATAACTGGATTTTTAGTACCACATATTTTCTGAAGGATATGAAATCTGCAACTCAAATGTATATCATTATTTACTCACTTCAATCCACAGTGATTTACTAGGAAATGACACATTTTATGAGGAACAGACCAAAAATATAAAACAAGACTCTGGATATTCTGGGAAAATAGGGACTGTTGACAGGTATGACTAGCATTATTATTAACCCCTTATTTTCTACCAGATTCCTTAATGCTTTATTTTCATCAAGATTATACAAATCCTCCCTTTGTTATTTTTATTATCAATAACAAAAAAATATATATCTTCAAATCAGACTCGTGTACTTTCTAAAAAACTGCGACATAATGATCTAACACAGGATTAACAGTGCTAGCATTTTTCAAAATATCCCTGCTACATTGTTCTAGATGGTTTACCTTTAAAACCGCGTATTGCAGAATGGCGAACAGAACATTTCCGAAAGGCAATCTGCAAGGTTTGCAAACGCCGAATGGAAAAAGGTTTGAATGTGCAATAAGCATCTTCACAGTGAGAGTCACTCACTGCACATTCAACATTCAGGGGCGGATTGCACTATAGTGGGGATCGGGAAGTGGTTCCTTTCCCCAGTGTAGTGCGATCTCAGAATTAGAATAATAAAGTGGGGGGTGTGGGGGGTGCAGGAGGGCTTGCCCCCTGCTTTACACTTTGTTTTTTTCTTTTTTTCGACATTCATGTTCGAAAAACAGCAAATCTGCTGTTTGATTTGCTGTTTTTCGAAAATGAAGGTCTGCCGACATTTTCAGTTTCATGGTTTCGAGTTACTCATATGAGCACTCGAACCACTGGGATTCGCAGTTTTAAAGGTAAACCTTCTAGATCTTTGTTAAACAAAATTTTCAAATTCTGGCAAACGGTTTACATGCAAGGATACTATTGGCCATTTCCATCCCTTTAGTAGGAACAACAGGCAAACCATTCATTTGAGTATTTCCCTAAGGGTCTATATTATATTCTCGAAAGCAGACAATGTTGAATCTGACATTGTCGACATGCAAATATTGAATGCTCAGAATCTTGAGCATGTAAATGGAAATCTCCGTAAGGGGAGACTTCCATTTACTGCAATGTAGTGCGGTCTTGGAGTGGGTATATTTAAGTAACGGGGGGTGGGGGTTAGGGTACTTTTTTCTTTGTCTTTTTATAAGGTCGATATTTGAAGACATCGACCATATGGTGTCAACCATATGTTGTTCGATGTTTTCAAATGTCAATCTTATAATATAGACCCTTCCCTAATACACATGCTCTCAAATTAATGATGTTAAAACTACCTTTAGAACTGTTATTGTCCAAGTCTTTGTGCAACGTTGAATCAAACACTAGTCTGTCAGAAATAAAATCAATCTGCAAGGTGTTACCAACAGAAGACTATAGAAATAAATTCATCCCTGTTGGGTACTTAAGGAAATAGGAAGCACACTCAACTTTGTTGTTATTATTTGCCTCTGATTAACAAAAACTAAAAAAAAGTGCTGTTGTTGTTCTGATGAAATGGGAAACACGTTCATCTTTGTTGTTATCGTTTGCCTCTGTTTGACCAAAAACTAAGAAAATGTGCTGTTGTTGCTCTAATTACAAAAATGATATTTTTCCAGAAGACACCATTCCTTGTATTTCACTGAGGTGTGCAAAAATTTCCATGCCTCCATTGATCATGATTCATGTGCAAATGGAGAAATCAGTCATTCAGGCCTTTTTGACAATATCGATAGTTGGTCTTCTACAGATGGTGCTGCTGATAGATTGAAAAGAGACTCTTATTGCTACTGGTTATGTAAAGGCAATGGTTGGGTTTTCCTCAAAAGACTTACTCTGGAAAATTTAAATGATGGCTGCTTGTCTGTTGATGGCTTCTTATCACAAATTAGTTATCATAGTTCTCTGTCTTTGATAACTTTTTCTTTGAAGGAAGCTGTCTGGAATTTTTCCTCCCAGAGACAGTCATCCACACTTATTTCCTTACATTGATCATCCAATATTTTCAACTCATTCTTCAAAGATTCAATTTCAGTGGTGTTACATTTTAATTAAAGACCTCATCAGGTTCTTACTTATGTTCACAAATAATAGTAATAGATTCAAATAATTACCATTAGAGAGATTTTGTTTCTGCAGTCCTTTAGGAAAAATCTTGGCACATAAACATTCCTGAATGTCCCACAACAATGGTTTGCATTTAAGAAGCTCCTTCTCATACTTGTTAAATATCTTCTTGATGTCCAAACAAATTGAGCTCATCTTATCATCATTAATCAGTCACCAAATCATTTACCAGGTGTTCATCAATGAGTCTGCAATGAGAACTAGCCTTCACAACTATTTACTCAAATTAGCCTATTCCATTGCTAATGTATCTGCCAGTTTTTTTTTATAATTTTTTTGCTTGCATGTCCCTTATCAGAACTTCACCTTTCCCAAAAACTGTCACTTTTTTTAAATTCTTCTTGAATACCCATACTCGTCCAATTCATCTAAATCTGACTCATAATCTTTCTATTCTGAACAAAAATATCTAAGTTTAAGACCAGCCACTGAACTAGATGTTTTGGAAATAACTGATGTACCTGACTTCTGTGCTGTGGGTTCCATGATGAAGCTAAACTTTTTTCTTTAGTTTAAAGTCCTCTGTATTTTTTTCAGTTTTATTTCTTTATTTGGACATTTTGTATTTGGTTTTGTCTCCTGTGACCACCACATAGCCACTGTCATTAGGAAAGACTCTTATCACACCAAACAGATTACCAAGGATATCCCCTCTCAGTCAAAACAGGTCATCATTCCACTCTTTTTATCCTTAATCTCCAATCAGGTCCATATTGCAATATAAAATGCCCTTTTCACCTGCTCAAACAAAATTCTCATTTAAAAAAAAGACAGTAGTTCCTCACTAAAAAGTCTCAAGTATGAGCTCCATATGCTTTCCTGAGCAAACAAAAACTATGTGTCTCATCTCTATCTACTGCAGATTCCTACATGGTAATCTATGCCTAGCTTACAAAACTGTAAATGAATCAGTCTTGCTTGATCTATGGCATGTCAGCAAAGCTGGTATTAACATCAGTATGAGATCAAATTACCTTGAACTGTATTAAAAATTAAATGAGAACTACTGGCATGACAGATATTTCTCCTAAAGAATTTGCCACTTCCATAAAAAAATCCTGCTTTCTGTAAAACAAAACAAATCCTTCACTGTCTTTAAATCTGACTTAGATGATGGATGGAAAAAGCAAGAATACCCACTCCTAAATCCCCTATCCCCAATGGATAGGGTACTAACTAGCTGGGTGTACTAATGGGACTGCAGTGGCTAAGTTTCAAAATGCTTAACTGGTCTATTGCCTTGCAACAAGCTATGATCCTCTGAAAAGATCAAATGTCATCAGTGTACTAGGAACTGGAAATAAGATCTCTCAAATAATCACCTCTGTTGTCTACTTCTATTGTCCAAAGATACATACTCAACATGGAGCTCAGACCCCTCATCCTGAGGTAAAGAGTGGTACGAGCTACTGACTAAACACCACACAGATAGAGATGAGATACTGTAGAACAAATCATTAATTTTCATGTTTTAGCATTTTATATACCTCCCTTTTCATCGTGTTTAAAGTACAACAGATTCACAACCACTTCCACATATTTTGGACATAAAATCCCAACATTATTTTTCTTACTGTTAAAATGCGTAGAAAACAGTGTTTGTATACAAGTTTTTTGAGGGGAAGATATAGGCTTATTATACAGATATGTGCTTATGTAAACCGAGCCTTAAGGTTTAGAAGTTTCTGCTGGAAGGATAGAAGAGCAGCAATTCAAAGTGTTTGCTTATGTGTAACACTAATTCCACTTGTACTGTATGAAAAGCATCAGTGTGAAATGCACACTATGGGGTTTGTGGAACACAAATATAACCCACCCTACCCCCAACTACCCTAACTTTGTCTACATTCAAGTCCATGTATCGGATCAAATCCATTCAGATTTACCCCTTAAAGTTATATCATCTTAAAAATTACAGAACCACTGAAGCCTTAATCCTAATGGTATTCCTCTTCCAAACATAATCCCAAAATGCAGTTTATTTCACCTGTGACGTTATTGTTATTTTACCCATACTACCTCCAAAATGTCCCTTCAGGTCTTCTGTCTTATTGCAGTCTCCAACAATAGCAAATGCCTTATTACCATACTTGTGTCTAACAACCGTAAACCATTTACCCACAGATAGATCACCACCCACCCTACATGTACAACTACTAATTGTCTAAAACAATCACCTTCTTCTTCTTTTGGCTTTTCCCAGTTAGGGGTCGCCACAGCGGATCACCTGTCCACTCATGAACACGCAAGCCAACACCAGTTGTACACCTATAAACCCCCAACACAAGCTTCAATTACCCTGCTTATGTTTTAGTGCACAGATCTAGAATGTAGGTCTATATTACTTCACCGAAATGCAATTCTGGAGAACGCCTATACATTGACAACTAATCAGCAAAGCAATTTGCTGACTTTAATGAGGGCAAGAAAATACTTGTCTGCAACACAACATAGCAACATCTACATGGAATCGAACCCACCAAAGGGGGGGGCTATGCCCCCCAACCATATATACTAACTCTGAGATGGCACTACAGTGGAGATAAGGGCAAACTTATGTTGTTGGCATACTATGTATTTGCCCTTATTACATTCAATGAATCATTTTGCTGATTAGGTGTTGATGTATAGGTGTTCGCTGGAATTGCATTTTGGGGATGCCAATATAGACCCTAAAATGCACCTGTGATTCTTTACATTCATCACTACCATATGACTAAAACAAGTTATTAAATGATGTCATCTTAAAACCTGAATCACCTCCAGTAATTTCATCTTGTTGATTCCTTACTTGACAGTTTTTTGACTTTACAGCTATAATAAAATTATGTATCATATTTAACACTTCATATCTAAGGGGTCTATATTATAAGATCGATGGTTGAAAACATCGAACAACATATGGTTGACGTCTTCAAACATCGACCTTATAAAAAGACAAAAAAAAATAAATAAAAAGAAAAAAGTACACTAACGGGTTTATGCAGGGGGGGGCAAGCCCCCTGCATCCCCCACGTAAGGGGCTGCACCCCGCACCCCCCGCTACCTAAAGATACCAACTCTGAGACTGCACTACATTGCAGTAAATGGAAATGTCCCCTTACAGAGATTTCCGTTTACATGCTCGAGATTCTAAACGTTCGATATTCTCATGCTGACAATGCCAGATTCTACGGCTTTCGAGAATATAATATAGACCCTATCTAAGTTACTTTTTCCTTTATTATCATATTTTCAACTCTACACCCAGCAAAATGGCAGGAGCTGCACACACACTTACTATGTAACCTAAACCTCAAAATAATATCTCCATCCACTTCCCAAATAACTACTCACATTTTACTTTAGGTAAAATAATTTACTAATAGGTACCAGAGCATCTCATACCTTCCACATCCTAACACTGCCAAAAACTTCAACAACCTGTTGCACAATCTATTACAGTTGATATTAGAGAAACATATTAATCTTAAGTGACTTTAAGGTCAGCTTTCCTGGACTGCATTCCTATACTTAGAGAAAGCATATGACAAGATATCAAGAAAGCTGATTTGGGCAGTCCTCCAGTGGTTTAAAGTCCCAAAAGCATTGGTAGAATTAGTGCAAGCTATATACAATGATCCATTGATTCATGTACACATTGTTTGGTCTCATAGAGGGGTTCACAGTTGGAGTGGGTGTGCATCAAGGTTTAGCTGCGAGTCCAATGCTGTTCATACTGATGATGGACTACATTTAGCAAACAGGGTGGAGAAGACAGATCAACACATTTGCTGTATTCAGACAATGTGGCATTACAGGCAGACTCTGAGCAAGAACGTTAGCAAAGGATAGGGGAATGGAATGCAAAGCTGAAGGTATGTGGGATGAAACTGAATATAGATAAGACAATTGTAATTGCAGCAAATGGAGAAATCAAAAGAAGGTGAGAAATGAGATAGAAGGGCAGTTGGCTTAAAGTATCAATGAGCTGTTAACAAGCTGTTTCTTGTGATCCAGTGGTGCAAGGTTTGATTCTCTCAGTCTCTATTGTCTAACTGTGTGACTCTGAGCAAGTCATTTAAGTAGACACTGCTTCCGAACCGAGTCTGAAAAAAGGTTCATAGAGATCAGTGCTCAATCCTGGAGAACAAATACAAATAAATAAATAAACAAACAAAAAAGTAAATAAAGGACTGGAACAGGTTAATTGCTTCAAATATCTGGCAGGAGTGATTATGGAGAAGGGAAGTCAGAATGAAGAGGTCAAAACTAGAATCAGTGGGGCTGCAGCAAAATGACACTGAGTGATAGGGGTTGTGTATGACATGCATCCACAGCACATTTTTAACAACATAGTGAGAGCTCAAAGTATGAGAGTATCTAGAATATGTGCTGAGCAAGAAGGATATGATAGAGAAATATCATGATTGGAAAATAGGTTTATACAGAGGGGTTATAAGAAAAATAATATCTGTGACTTTAAACCAAGTTAGAAATTGTAGGACAACAACAGATAAACCTTATTTTTCCAATAATGTGGAGCATGGTAGGAATGCTAAGGGTAAATGTCATAGTTTGGTTAGGATGCCTGTTCTTTATGCAAATAATGTTAAACATGTACTTGAGATCTATAAGAAATATTGGCCAATATTAGTAGTGGACCCTGATATTAGAAAAGTGGTAGGTATACAGCCATCTTAGAACATGATGAATATGAAAAGGATGTTATGCTATCCGAAGTGAAAAGGTATAAAAATAACTAATAAAATTATGAGGCCATGTAACAAATGTAATTACTGCCAATATGTAGATAGCGCAGGTAAGTTTATTCATCCGGACTTTGGTAGAACATTTTGGTTTCATACTAAAGGCACTTGTGACACAGAACATATAGTTTATCTAGCTTATTGTGAAACATGTTTTGTGTTTTACATAGGCAAGACAGACAGGAAGTTCAAGTTTAGGATTAGGGAGCATTTATATGATATGCAAGACAAGTTACAATGAATGCTCTTGCAAAACACAGTATGAACTGTGTAGGCTCACATAACTTTAAATTTATGATACTGGAAAATACTCGAATTAGTAATGGAATGGGTGACATCAGGAATTTAATAGAAGCCAATGAAACAAAATGGATAGTAAAGTTAAGATCTGATGTAGGCAAGGGACTTAATGACAAAGTTCCTATTAAGCTTATACTTAAAGCAAGACCTCTCAGAAAATGAATATATATATATATATATATATATATATATATATATATATATATATATATACATATATTGTTTTTTTGCCTTTTTCTTTGCTTTTTGCTTATTACCATTTTTGTGTGTGTTTTTTATATATGTGTTTTTCCATGTTATTTTTAAAGACAAATTATTAATATTTGACTAATTCATAGTTGTTAGATATGTGTATGCCTTTAAAGGGTTTTTTATCCAACTGGCTTCTAATTAAGGGGTTTTATTTAATGAAAGTTGCTGCAGTATAAGTTAAATGTCTAAGGAAGCAGTAGGATTCACTGTGAAAGCACTTACGTGTTTGTTTTTTCTCATTAAATATTTTCTGAATTGGAACACTACCATTTGTTTTGCCTGCTTACTTTTGTTTTGTATATGTATATATATATAGATAGATAGATATAGATATATAGATAGCTATAGATATAGACAGATATAGATATAGATATAGATATAACCTCTGCCTGGTTCTTTAACTGTTTCAACATAACCTTTAACATCATGATTAGTCTAGTTCTCTAAGATATGTGAACATAGCTTATATGTTAGTTTATAAAAACAATATAGAACATTATGTGCAAACCATAAATCCTCCTTGGTTGCTACTACTGGAGAATAAGTGGCAGGATTAAGTTCAAGGCAGTACACATTATACTGTGTCTTAATGAGTAGTGATGTATGTTCAACTATTAAAAATCTGGCAAATGAATAAAGGACAGTATTGTTGCTTTTTATCTTTACCAAAACACTAAAATTACCCTGAGCTGCAGGAAGCTATGTTCATTTTTCTCTGTACTTACAACCTGGAAAACAGACTTGAAATGTTATTTCACAGACGGACCTTAATGTTGTTCACTGTTTTCCAAACTTCAGAATATACAAACTACCGCATTGTCAGCAAAACAGTTAAAGGATGACCAGAGATGAGACCCTGGTTAATCATTGATTTAAAGCAGACATTCAGGGCTAGGAAAAAATAAAGTACTGACTGACTTGATTTTAATGTAATTCTACACCGTGCATAATACCTGAAAACAGTCAGCAAATAAGATTTACGTTGAGTTTTCAAAACACAGGCAGACTGCTTAGTTTTGAACCCTCAACTCATCTGGCAGTGGATAGCCGGCTTCATTGGGAGAGTAAATGCTCATCCAGACATAAGTCTCAGACTTGATGGGATCAACATCACATCTGCCTTCTCTATAGCAAATGTTTTGTTTTATTTTTTTCATGGCATGTTATTTCATGAATGGACTTTAATGTTGTTCATTTATTAATTAATTCATTTATTTATTTAACATTTGTTGACCAGAAACGTCCAACTAGGACAGAACCTATTTTCAGCAGAGGCCTGTGGAGAAACACTCTAGATGCATGTCTTTGGAATTTGGAATGTGGGAGAAAACCAGAGCACCCAAAGAAAACCTACGCATATGCAGGGAAGTCATGCAGACTCCGCACAAAAGCACCCCAGCTGAGAATCAAACCAGAGAGCCCCTTGCTGTAAGGTGACAATGCTAACCACCGCAGCCGCCCTCTGTGTCAAAATACAAATGACTACCTTTTACATGTAATTCCACATATGGAAATAGAAGTGCACTATAATTTATAAACAATGCTAAAATCTTGCAATAATATTCCCACAACTGCAAATAAAGCTACAAGACTAAGGTCCCAGAAAAAACTAAAAATGCAAACAGATACCTTTTTTGACTAAAACATGAACAAAGATCAGGGAAATAAGTGCAAAAAAAATAGTTAAGGAGAATTTAAATAAAAGTTTTTTTTTCTCCCCTTTTAAAATATTTAAGCAGAATTTAAAAAAAAAGTTTTTTTTTTCTACCCTTTTGATGAAAAGTTTGTATCTTACACTTTGGGGCTTTCCTCACATCTGAGAGTCATGAACAAAAAATAAACAAATAAACAAAAATAAGACTTCAAGTTTCATTGAAGGGAAAATAACTTCCACATGAAAATATGAATGACGTCTTTGATAATTATATCGCTAACTTATGTACTTTGGATAAAAATGCTAACAATTTGGTTAGCCACCACACCACTGGGCTGTCTGAAAGCAGCAATACTGTCCTTTATCCATTTTCCAGATTTTTAATAGTTAAATACACATCACCAGACATATAGTGCAAGATGTCATCTGGACAATGTATCTGATAATCACTTCTGACTTCACCCCATATTCTGGTTTGGAACTGTTATAACTTCCAAAGGTATCCTTTGGCTGACTTTGGCCGGTCAGACTCTGATAAGCCATGCCCAGGATTCTTTAAAAAGTAAGATACACATACAGTAGCTCCTCATTCATATTGCTAATTCAACTCTTAGACCAGGGACATTTTTTTCAACCTTTAAAAATAATCCAGTATCACTTCTTTCAGAAAACTAGACCAAAGATAAATAAGATTCATACATGTCTGTCTCACTCTAGTCCCCTCTCAAACATTTTTGTAAGAGCTGTGTCCATTCAGCTGAAGAACTGCCTGGAACACTATTGACACCTCAATAAAAATCAAGATGTATTCTCCAAGAGGCATAGAACAACATCCTTTCTACAGTTTCTTGCTAGTAGCATTTAGAAATCCACAAGTACCAGAGGACTCATTGGCATCATTTTTGCAGAACTTATTAAATCTTTTTACTGTGTTTCTTATCACAGGCTTCTAACATAATACTCTTTGTATGGCTGAAATTAAACTAACCTCCTTAGCTTTAGCAGCTATCTCTGCAAAATAAATTTCAACGCTAATCTAAGCCAATTTAAATAGGTTCATAGGTCTTTGCTAGGCTAATGACCACAAGGGCCTTTTTAAGCCTAGCCATGCATGCCAAATCTCTGACAAGTTTTGGTACCATTGATAAGTGTAAGCAGAGGCTTGGGAGATGACACATGTACAAGCAGGGCCTGGTAGCTGATCCATTTACAGACTGCCTATGTCCATTTCAGACATAGGTGCCAAACCTGGGATGAATTTCCTGCTCCCCATGTAATTGTCCAAGTTACACTTGAATTGGGTTACGAAGGAACTCTGCTTCCCATGGATGGAGAATCTTGTTACAGAGACAGTGTCTCTCCAGCAGGTCCTATTTATATCACAGGAAAGGTTTAACTCTTTAGAATGGGTAATTCTGGTGCTGTTTATTTTGCGGATATGCAGGAGGTCCATCAGAATGGGGTCTGACAACTCCCTGTATGCCAGGCATAGATCTCCCCTCAACAGCCTGTAGGAGAAGGAATAGAGGGATAGAGCCTTGAGGTGGTCTGCATAGGACATGTTACTTACTTCCTGTATTCTTTTAGTGAGGAACCTCTTTGGACGTTCCATTTGTTGGATATGCCTGGTTAGGTACATAGCAAAGGGGGCATTATACTCAGTGACAGGTCTGATGAATGCTGAATTATTTTATTGATTTATTTATTGACATTTGTTAACTGGGTTAGTCCAGCTGGGCAAAAAACTCATTTTCAGTGGAGACCCAAGGAGAAAAGCTCCAGTTACAGACAGTTAACAATACAAAAAATCAGGAGATATGTACATAACAGTAAAAAATTTTTTTGTTAGGGTATGCAGCAATACAGCTTTCAAAGCCATATATACCATTTATAAAGTGGTGGAGAAGTATGTGTTAATGATGCAGCATTTTAGTAAAACTACATGTGTAAGGTGTGAGAACTGAACTTCACGTGTAAGGTGGGAAGGTGTAAGAGGATGTGGAGTAAGATTCCTGAGGAAAGGAGGGTTAATGGAGAGGAATGTAAGATAGAGTAAGGTCTGAGAGTGTAGTGGAGTTAGGTAGGGTCATGACAGGTGCAAGTCTTGGTGTTTAGAAAGTGGATTCTCAGTTCTTTTTTAAAGGGTATAGGGTAGGTAATGGAATGTATGAGTGTTGGAAGTTTATCCCATGCTTGGGCAACTGAGGATTTATATAGTAGTTTACCAACAGTTTTCTTAGGTTGGTAAATATTTAGGAGCTGCTGGTTTTAGGCATGGAGGGTATGAGTGGGAGTATAAGTGGATACTAGGGAGGAGAGAGCAGGGCAGTAGGATGGTTTGTATAATGTGGAGTGTATGATTTGAAATTGTGATAGTAGGAGTTGTTGCGGAAGTTCTAGCCATTAGAGAGAGTTGAGCGCAAGGCAGGGGTGTGAGTTATAAGGAGAGCTAGTGACAAATCTTGCTATTTTGTGGTATGTTTGTTGGAGTTTGCCAGTGTTGTGAACTAAATGTTAGTTAGGACTGGGGTGGCATAGAGAAGGGAAGGGAGGAGAAGTGCCTCAGCCAGGGAGAGTCCAGTGTTAGAGGTTAAACATTTTCTGTTGGGATAAAGCATGCCCAGTTTCTGGTGTTTTTTTTTATGCTTTGGAGGATGTGTAAGTTAAATTTAAGTTCATCATCTATGATGGCAACAAGGAGCTTTGTGTGGGAATCTGGTTTTATGTTGGTGCTAGAGGATGTGATGACAAAGGTGGATTCACAGTGTGAGAGAGAACGAGGGAGGAAAAGCAAGAGTTTGTTTTCTGGGGGGGGGGGGGTTAGGATGAGTTGACTATCAGACAGCCACTTTTTTATTGGTAGAAAGGCCTATTGGGTAAGAGTATGGAGGTCAGAGATATTGGTGGAAGTGGAGATGAGAGTAGAGACATCTGCATATTGAATTAGGGAAGATTGTTTGCAGGATGTATGAAGTTCATTTGTGAAAATCTTGAACAGGAGGGGACCAAAGATGGAACCTTGGGGTACACCAGATGTGACTGGAAGGTAGGGTGAGCAGGGGAGAGCCATTGGACAGATTGTTGCTTATGGGAGAGGTAGCTAGAGAAAAAGGTTAGGGTGATAGCAGGTAGATAGAGGCTGGTGAGTTTAGATAGAAAAATAAGGTGAGAGTGTCGAAAGCTTTGGACAGGTCAAGGAAAAGACAGGATATGAGTTGGTTGTTATTACGGGCCTCGGCGACAGGATGTGTAAATAAGAGGAGGGCTGTAGCTGTGCTGTGGTTAGGCCAGAAGCCATGTTGAGTAGGTGTGAGAAGTTCTCTTCCTGGAGCAGACAGTTTAGAAGCTGTGTATGAATATATTGTTTGAGTATTTTTCAGAGAGGGGAAAGGATGGGCAATTGGTCTGAAGTTAGTTTGGTCAGCTTTCCCCCTTTGTGCAGGGGGATAGTGAAGAAGGATTTTGAAATGGCAGGCACTGTTGCTTCTTGAATAGATCTATTGATTAACAGGGATACTGAATAGGCTGTGGATTCAGCAGCTAATTTGAGGAAGGTAGGTGGGAGATTGTCAGAGGAGGGGGGGCATGATTCAAGCTTCAGTAGATGTGATTTAATGTAGGAAGTAGGAACAGGCTGAAAGGTGAAGAGGTTATTGTTAAGAGGGATGGGAGGGGTAGAGTGACTGTTTGTGTTGGAGTTAGAATGTATAAGTTTTTGGACTATGTCAATGAAGTGTCTGTTGAGGAGGGTAGGAGTTTCTAGAGGTGTGTTATTTGGGTAAGAGGAAGGGCTGGAAGGGCAACCTAGATGGAGAATTTTATTTAGGGTAGTCCAGAATGTACATGGATTGGATTTGTTATTAATCTGGGGAGAGTTACACTAGGATTTCTTGTCATTATTGATACGTTTTTTGATGAGATTCTGAAGTTCTTTGTAATTTTGTAATGGAGGGGTTATTTGGTTTTAGGCTAGGCTTTCCAAGCACTATCATGTTTATGCATGAGTGATCTTGTGTCTTTAGTTAGCTAGGGGGCGAAGTTAGATTTGATTCTAATTTTCCTGAGTGGGGCATGAGAGTTTAGGGTGTCTAGGAAAATTTGATTAAATTTAAGAACTGGGTCATTTAGAGGGATGTGTTTGAGGATGGACCAGTCAATACTAGACAGAATTGAATTGAATTGGGTGATTTTGAAGTTAGATAGTTTATGACAGTCTCTATATGAGTGTGGTTTGTGTAGCTGGGTAGAGTGTCGTAGGATGGAGGTAGGAAGATGGTCACCTAAGGAGTTTGGTAAGGTAGTTGGACTGTGGTAAAGGTTAGATGAAGTAGTGAGTATCCAGTCGATAGTAGAGTTGGAGGAAGAAGCATTGTGAAGGTGGGTGGGGGAAGTTATCAGCTGGTGGAAACCCTGTAAGTTGATACTAAGTTGCGGAGAGTCAGATGTCATTTTGGACAAGCCAATGTTGACATCGCCCAGGATAAGCATTTCATATAGTATATTGTGGAAGGACCAGGATAGGATAGATTCCAAGGTTGGAATATTCTTACCAGGGACAAAGTATATGGAGGCAATGGCAAACTTTTTGTGAAGGGTAAGATGGCAATTTAGGATAATTAGTTCAGCTGGGTGGAAGTCTGGAATAGGGATGGTGATAGGTGAGAGGTTCAGGGTATCAGAGTAGAGGATGGTGCCATTGCCTCCCTTTTTAGAGATTCTATCAGAGCGGTAGATATTGAATCTGGGTGGGAGTATTTCATTGTTTGTGATGTGAGGTTTTAGCCAAGTTTCAGATAAGGTTAGGATGTGAGGAGAGGTATAGGCTATCCAGGTATGCAGCTCAGTAATTTTGTTAGTGAGGTTTTGGATATTTAGGGAATAGATAGCTAGTTGTTTGTGTGATGAAGTCTGGTGATGGGGGGGGTGTGACAGATGAGGAGAGGGGGAGGTAGAGGAAGGTTTGTGGGATGCATGGCTATGGGGAGGGGAGCTGGGCCAGGATTGGGATGGATGTCACCAGCGAGAAGTATGTTACTAGAAGAGAAGAAAGAGGAGTTAGGAATAACAGCTGGCAGTGTAGTTTTGGTTTGGATTTACAAGAGAGAGGGTAGTTCTGTAATATAGTAAGTTTATGAAAGCAGTTATTGGAGAAATTGAAGAGAGATGGGGAGGTTATGAATGAGTGAGAGGAAGGAGGAGGTTTAAGGGGGCATGAGGTAGGAAAGTATGTGTATGGGTGGGAAAGGTTGGTGTGATAGGAGGTTAGAGCAGAAAGAAATATAAGAAGTGGAGAGATAAAGTATAGAAGTTGCATTTTAGTTTGTGTGGAGAGTGTAAGGAGTGGAGTGTGTGGATGAGGAACTTTAGAGAATAGGAAGTGATGTAGCTGAATATTGATAGAGCAAGGGTGTAAGTTGTTGCAGTCAGGAAGTGATGTGTGAGTGATTGCGCTGGCAGGAAGGGGAGGGAATGGAGTGGATAAATGTAATTGAAATGGGGTTAGGTGAGAATGGGGGTAGGAGGAGCGAAGTGAGCCCAAATGGGGTGAGGGTGAATGCAGCGGGGCTACACCCACAGAGAACCCAAGGAACTCCAATAAAGACAATCAGTGAAGCAGGTAAGTTTGGCAGCAATGGAAGCAGGAGAGGCAGGAGGGAGTAGAGCAAAGCACAGAGATGTTCTGAAAAGACAGTAGGGAGGAGGTATCATGACAGAGTACAGAAGCTAGCACAGGTCAACAGGATAGAGTAGTTCCGAAGGGTCATACTACATTATAATAATCAGAGAAGGGAGCACAGTAGACAGGGATCTCAAGAGTAAGAGTAGCTGCAGAAAGGTAGGAAAGGGGGAGAGCAGAGTCGATGGCAGGATAGGGAGCAACACGGAGATGTGCAAGAAGCAGCAACCAGGGGAACAGCAGTACAGGGAAAAGCTCAACAAGTAACTTTTAGCTGGACATACTTTAATTACACACAATAATGGACAGAGGCAATCTTTGATGTGGCTTATTAACAGGAAGAGCCAGGCAGGATAGGTCTGTGGGCTTCAATGTGTGGTTATTGTTAACCTAAAGAAAAAAGAAGAGAGAGGAGAGGGGTTAAGATACGGTGGAACCAAGTAAGAGTAAAAAAGCTGGAATGGTGGTAGTGTGTATATGTGGGGTAATTAAGAGAGAAGAAGGAATGGAACAGAGGGTGCTGTAAGGGAGTAAGAAAAATGCAGCAATGGGTGCTAGTAAGAGCTGCTTGGGATTGTGGTTGGAGATAGGAGCAGAGCAAAAGGAGAGTCTGTGATAGTCAGAAATAGAAGGGGAGTGGATGCAGGTTGGAGTGTGAGGCTAGAAGTGTGGAATGGATGTATGAAGTGAGGGCTAGGTACAATAGTGACTGCAGAAATAGTGTATAGAAATGACTTTGAAGCAGCAGTACAAAAAACAATAATCCCAGCTAAACATTAAAAGCAGCACACATAATAAATTCAGTAGTCTCACAAATGGAGATTCATATACACATTGCACAGTCAATAGGCAGTACTCTGACAGTTAGCAACAACAGTGTAACAAACTCAAATTAGTCATACAGTGGAACAATGACTTCCTTAGACAAAGATGCCATATCTTTGTTTATATGTTGCGTACCATAGAATTATTTCCTCATTACTGTAGACACGTGATGGTCAAAGGCTAGATTACTGTCCATGTGTGTCCCCAAATCCCTGACTACTGGATCAACTCTAAGGGGTGTGTTTCCAACATGATAGTTACCAGGGGTGGATGACTTCCCAAAGGATAATATGAAGCATTTCTTGGCATTTAGTCTTAGTCCATGGTTCAAAAAACAGTTGATTGTTTGTGTCAGCCCTTCCCGGAAAATATTTATGTTGGTGTGGGATTCAGTGACAACTCCTAATTTGCAATCAGCTGAAAGTTTAGTCAGCCAGAGGCCATTGACATTGGCCTTGACTTCTGAGAATAAATGCCAAAAAGGAACAGTTCCAGGACTAATCGCTGAGGGACTACACTTGTGACTGGCCTCTTTGTAGTGGTGGACTCCACAATTCTAACTTTCTGGTTCCTGTCTGTGAGCCAAGTGGCTATTCACCAGGTGACATAAGGATTTGTACCTAATCTCTTGAGTTTGTCTATAATGCCTGAGTGGGGAGTTGTGTCAAATGTCTTGGCCAGGTCAAGGTAGGCAGTATGAAACATTTTGCCCTCATCTATTGCTTTTGTGACCTTCTCAAAGAAGTCCACCAGGTTGAGTAGGCATTACCTGCCTTGATGAAACTAAATTTGGTTTGGTCCATTGTCTGGAAGTTTACTATATTATTGATCATTTTCCTGATAGTTCTTTCCATGGCTTTGCATATGAGGCTAGTGAAACTCACGAGCTAATCAGAGGAAGGGCACTGAGCAAACTGATCTGTGATATATAACATTGAGTATCCTGTTTTTTTGTTTATTTTTACGAGTTATTCATAGCACTTTTATTGTCTGCTGCATACTTTTCTAGGTAGTTTCACTGTGTGTGAGGTATTAACTGGAAATTTTCTACAATTGTTAAGCATCTGTTTGGGTTTGTTTGTTCTGATTTCCTGCCAAGGAGTATATCATATAACTTAATTGTTTTCAGTTAAAAGCATTCTCGAGAGTCTCCTTGCTACTTTATCTGTTTAAAACTTTCATTTAAAGGCTAATTGCTGCTTTACTGCAGTTTTTTCTACCTAAGTAGTATGGGTAGTTGTAGCATTGTCCATATTCAGGCTTGTGTTCTCCCACCGTCCCTCCCTATTGGTATCCTATTCTTATACTTAGTGGTTTTGCAGTTGCCCACCCCTACTGTAAATTTGATCTGGGACACTCCCCCCAGTCTAGTGTCAATACCTCATTCTACCTAATACAGGGAGAACATTTGAGAAGGCCAACCCACTTAGTTTCTTAACCTTGAATTATCTTCTGCTCCTCCTTTCTCCCTTTCCATTTTATACAAAAAAAACACATTTCTAAGCTTGTTTCCTGCCTTTCCTGTAAGTAGTCTAGTCCAGATACAGATTTGCTGTATCCAGGACTGTTTGAAAGTTTCTGAGCCCCCAAGCCTTTCTGTGTTGGAGGGAAGCCTTCTATCTTATCAGTGGGAGTGGTAAGCACTAGGTAGCTTATCTAAAAAAAAAAAAAACACTTTATGCATCACCGCTTAGCTGGGGGTAAACTATTCCCGGCGGCATAAAGTCTGCTCTTAGAATTTTCCCTTAGAACTAGCCAGTTTTTAGTTTTAGCAATCAAATCTGTTTCGTTGAGCTCAGCACTTGTTCAGAACTTGTTGTAAGCACTAAATAAGCTACACATTACTACAGCACTCAACTTTCCTCACTTGTCTAGAGGAAAACAGTTTTTAGTATTTAATAAATAAGCACCTAGCCATGCATGTCTAAGGGTCAGCTCCCAATGTTTTCTCCTGTCTACCTGATGAATCTGGGCACCTTGGGGCAATGCAGCAATTGCCTTATGTGTACAGACAAACCTCTCCTCCTACCTCCCAACACTACAACCTGTGAGAGATGCACTTATATAGCCAAACTGGAAGCAAAGCTCTCTTCACCCAAGACTGGACTAGACAGTCAAGAGGAGAAGGTAAACACTTGCACCACACCACACTCATCACATATTCCCTCAAAACCTACACCACCAAAACACACACATAGAAACACAAAACACACACCTACATTCATGGAGGCTCTCAATAAAAATCTGCTCAAGCAACAGAGACCTCCAAAGCTGAAATGCAAGCAACCTCTACCCCCCAACACAATCCAAATGACACATAGCCCACAGGCTCAGTGTACAACTCAACCACAGCCCATAAGGCATAACAACATACCCAACACTCTAGTCATAGGTGACTCTATAGTCAGGCACACTGATGTTCCACTCACCTGGCTAAACAAGGAGAAAGTTACTGTCAGCTGCCTGTCAGGTGCCAGGATCCACCACATAATGCACACACTCAAGTCACTCCACAACAAGTACAGATATGACTCTGTCATTGTCCATGTTGGTGTGAATGGCCTGAGATGTACCTCCCTTAACTACATGAAAAGAGACATGGAGGAGCTCTCTGATCTTGTAGCATGGGTAGGTATGACCCTAGCCCTTAGTAGCATCCTGCCATCACCCTGAATGCTACCACAGTACAAGGACAAAATGATTGACTTCAACAATTGGCTAAGCTTCTGGTGTCATTCTAAGGGGATCCAGTATCTGTCTGCCTGGGATGACATTACTGACAGACCACAATGCTTTGCCAGAGATGGCCTGCACCTGTCACCCTTGGGATTCTGCATACTGGCTAAGGATCTTGCCACCCCTATAGTGCTTTTTTTAGGCAAGGTTCAAATGACAAATTCACCACCATAACAGGTACAAGCAAGCAAAATGTGAGGGTAATGCTACTGAGTGCTAGAAGTCTAAACCTCAAAATGCACTCACTTGAGATACTCCTTACAATGGAGAACATCAACATCTGTGCATTGACAGATACCTAGTTCAAGGCTCCAGAGAGCACCCCTGCATTACCATGCTATAATTCATACCACACCTTTTGGCCACCTAACCTGGACCGAAACACTAAAGGTGGAGGTGTGTCCATATTCATTAAGGATATCCACACCTCCAGGCTAGTTGCACAGCATAATGCATCTGAGATTATCCAAGTGCAACTAACTCTGGGCAAGACTGCAATCCTAATTGTAACTTGCTGCAGATCCCCCCATGGCCCAGGATTCCCTCTCCTCATTTCTTGATACACTGGAAAATATTAGGGTGCAACCTAACACCCTAATAATGGGTGATTTCAACTACCCCACCATTAACTGGGAAAACTACTCATGTACCAACTCTTTTGGTCAACGTTTTCTGGAATTTATAAATTCCAATGCCTTGGATCAACTTATCCACACCCCCACCAGGGGCAGCAATATCCTAGACCTGTTCATTACCAACATGGGTCACCGGTGTTCCATACCAGAAGTCAATTCCTCGCTGGTCAGATCCGACCACAAGCTAATCACACTAGACATCCACACACAGCCCCCCCCCCCCCATTAGGGAAACCACCATAAAAAATTTCTCTAAAACCAACTTCACGCTTTTTAAGACAGAAGTGGAAAACTTCACAACACCCATGCAGATAGACAATAGAGGTACGACTGCTGAATCCTATGCAAATGCACTTTATAAGCACTTAAACGAGTGCATGGATCATGCAATCCCTAACAGAACCAAGATACTATCCGACAAAAAATAGAAGCCAATCTGGTGGTCAGCTGCCATTAACAAACTCTACAACAGAAGAAATAAACTGTTGCAAAAATGAGTAAAATCCCATGATTGGATGAACTCCCTGGTCAGCCTCAGTAAGAAGCTGAGATCCCTCATAGAATCCTCCAAAGCTAGTTACAAAAACAAAATCGCCACTGATTCTAAAGACAACCACAAAGCATTCTATAGCTATGTCAAGAATCTCAATGGAAACACTCGGAACTGCTCTGAGTTACAGCACAATGGTACTAAATATACAGAACCAACTAATATTGCCAACATCCTGGCAGATAGATTCAGTGCTAATTTTACCCCTCTCTCACCCCCTAAAGAGCCCATCTGTATACTGGAAGAATGCAAAGTTCCTGTAATCACAGCTACGCAGGTAAAAAACACACTCTCCAAAGCCAAGAACACAGCATTCATGGGACCTGACAACATCCCAGGCTGCGTTCTACATGAACTACAGAACGAACTGGCACCCCACTTAAGTACCATGTTCAGTCATAGCCTTACCTCAGGCTTTGTGCCCACTGAATGGCACATAGCAATGGTCATCACACTCCACTAAGGGGGAGCCACCACAGACCCCGGGAACTACCGCCCCATTAGCCTGACGAGCCTGGTCTGCAAGGCTATGGAATGTATCATCATGGAACTTATAAACAATAACATTGTTAATCTCCAAACTCAGGACCCCACCCAGTTTGGGTTTGTAAAAGGCAGATCATGTGTCCTAAATGTGATAGACTTCTTGAAGCTGTCAACAAAGCCGTAAATGAGGGTAAGGTGGTTCACACAGCCTATCTAGATCTCGCCAAGGCTTTCGACACCATCCCCCACTCTGGAATTATAGATAAACTCACTAAACTAGGTATAAATCACTATGTCACAAGATGGGTTGCCAACTGGCTCACTGACAGAACCCACACTGTGAAAGTAGCAGACTCTAAATCCGACTTCAGACCAATGACAAGTAGAGTACCACAGGGTTCAGTCCTGGGTCCTCTCCTGTTTGGTATCTACTTCTCTGAAGTACAGGCTAACACAAAAGGTCTTTGGCTAATGAAGTTTGCAGATGACTTCAAACTAGGAACCATTAATCGAAACTCCTAACAATGTGGACATCCTACAAAAGGGCCTCACTGAAACAGATGCCTGGTGTCAAACCCATGGCCTCAAGCTCAGTGCCAAAAAGTGCATTGTCATCCCTTTTGTTAAAAACTCTGTACCCATGAACTACCTACCACATAGGCGGTAGTCTACTTAACACTGAAAGTGTGATAACAGACCTTGGGACACAGGTGGATAGTAGTCTCGCCTTTGATAATCACATCACCACATGAGTCAGGAAATCCTTCTCTGTGGCACACCTCATCAAAAAACATTTCTAATCCAGGAAAAAAGAGGCCATTTTTCCACTCTACTCGTTACTTATTAGACCCATTATAGAGTACAATGCCCTTTTGGTATATACCTCACAAGACAGCTACAACAACTGGAAAGGCCACAGAAATACCTCACAAAGAGGATTACCAGCCTCAAACAGATGGCCTACGCAGACTGTCTCAAAAAACTCCAGCTTTACTGCAATGCATATCACATACTCAAAGGCGATCTCTGCCTAACATACAAAGCTATGCCAAACCCAGAGCTGTTGAACATGCTCCACTTAAAGAAATCCCAATCCCTCCGAGCTACACGCTGAAGGGATCTAAACCTCATCACAACAATAAACAGAACATGCTGGAGGGATAGATTCCTGTCTCAGAGACTTCTCATACTCTGGAACAAGCTACCTATCTATATCAAACAAAGCTCTTCATTAGCACTCTTCAAGAACAATCTTGATGACTGGATGGGAGATAGGAAATTCAACCCGGGGATTACTTCTCTGGTTCTGCTCAACAGGGGCACAGGAAAATAATTTTCTTGGGTGGTGAAAGCCAGGGTACCTTTTTGGCTAGGCTTATATAGGCCCTAGGGCCAATAGCCTAGTACCTACCTATGAACCTATGAACTTATGCTTCTATAATTTCCAGGGTCTGTAGGTGGCCCACCTTTATGCAGAGGGATAACTTTTGCTGTTCTCCATTCATGAGGCACGAAGCTTGTTTAGAGACTACAGTTAAATTGCAATTCCAGACTGCCTGAAAGGTCATGTTTTATGCTATTTAGAAGGCATCCAGGGATACTGTCTGGGCCCATTGATGCAGTGTACTTGGCCTTAGTGAGAGCATTAATGACCTGTTCCGTAGTGTTATTAGGGGGAGTTACATTTGATGGTATTTCTTAAGGGAAGGTTGAGGAGGAGAGAGGCTTAAAGTTGCAGCTGAATTTGTTGGCCAGTAGGTTTGATATATTTTCTGATTCAGTATAGGTGGCTCCATTTAGAATGAGCTCTGCACACAATTGTGTATTACCCTTGAGGCTGCAGGCATAGCTAAGAATGCTTTGTGGTTGTCCTTGGCCTGGGAGACCAAATTTACCACAAATTTGGCTTTGGTAGACTTTATTTGTCCTCTGAGTTGTTTGTTTAGTTTGATGAGAGTGATTTTATCCAGCTGGGTACTGCAACTCCTAATTTTTGCCATGATTTTCTTCCTTCTATTATACAGTCTATTGATTTTGTGATTCCACCAGGGTGGCTTGTTTTTTGAGTTAGTTCTGTATTTCTTCCTGGTGGGTAGAGCTGCCTCTGTGCAGTTATTAACATGCTTGTATAGGATTTCTGTGAACTGTTCGGCATAAACATCAATGTTCTCGGGTTTCTGGAGGCTTAAAATTTTTCCAGGTTATCACTTAATACCAGGAAGTTCACCTTAGAGTAGTTCCTGAATATTCCAGGGTTAGCTGAGGGTCCAGGTTTTAGTTTTACTTCAAAGGAGACCATTTTGTGGTCTGATCTTACCAGGGAAGATGTTACACTAGGGTGTGTGCAGCACTCTCTCATATTAGTGAAGACCAGATCCAGTATGGTTGCACTCCTGGTTGGTGTATTGACAATCTGGTCCAGGAAGGGTTGTGCTTAAAAAATCCATGAATCTCTGTACCTGTATGTTTGGTGTCATTTAGGATTCCCAGTTAATAGTGGAGTAATTGATATCACACATGAACACGGTATCGGGTTAGATGGGGAGTGTTTCCAAAAAGTTTAAATACATGGTATAGGTTTTCTGGATCATAGATGGGGACCTATAGCTTGCAAGGAAGTGGCATTGGATTTTGTCCATGGTGATTTGAACAAGGAGAAGCTCAAGTGCATTGTCCTGTTTGACCTGCCTTGAGGTATATTTATTTTTAATATAAATTGAGACACTTCTACCTTTAGTCCCTGTGTGTGTAGTAGCTGGTCTAAATGTGTGGAAGGCATTATAATCTTGCACTGTCAGTGTGCTTTCCACAGCTTTAGACTATGTCTCAGTGACTACACAGATGTCAGCATTCTTTAGGGTGAAGGGAGCTTCTAGGAAGTAGAGGTTTTGTTTAGAGAACTAGCATAGAGCAGGAATATGTGTAGATTTTTTTCTTTTGATTTGCTATGTCAACAGTACTTTCAGTATGGCATTGCCTAAAAAAGGCACAATGGGGGAAAACAAGGTTTTAGCTGATATTCGAAAGCCTAGATGGGAGAAGTGCAGACCATCCCTGGCAAAGCAGCATAGTCTGTTGACTATCTCATTCCATGCTGGCAAATATTGCACCCCCTTAGAAAGACACCAGACACTAAGCCAATTATTAAAGTCAGTTATCTTTTGTTTGTATTGTGGCAACATCCTTGGAGAAGGCAAAATGCTGCTCAATATTAGGCTCATACCAGCCTGGGACACATATTCCAAGAGTTTCATGATGACTCTCTTCATATTGTCTAGGGAGGTATGTCTCAGGTAATTTATACCCTATGGACTATGACTGGTACTTGTGGTCCAGTGACCTCAGTGTGTGCATAATACTGACAATGACTTTCTTCTTACTCGGCCTGGTCAGGCAAAGGCAGACTAAAAATCTTCACCAAAGCAAACTATACCCCCTAGGGAAAGGTATAAATGCATTCCAAGCCCCACCCCTAGCTGGAAGAAGTAACTACACCAGAGCTTACACTAAATCCCTGTACAATCACTTCTATAAGTGTATGGACTTAACTGTTCCAGAGAGAGAATCAAAGCCAGAGCCCTAAGTAAAAACAAGCCACCGTGGTGGACATCCAGCATCAATAAACTTTACAACAAATGCAAAAGTTGCTGTCTATGAAAACTAAGGTGAGGGCCTAACAATGGAAACACATGCTCCTCAGCCTCAACAGGCAAATAAGACAACATGTCAAATCGTCTAAGGGTAACTTTGAGAAAAAATTGCAATTACAGCCAAGGATAACCATAAGTCCTTTTACAGCTACATAGTAGCTTAAAAGGTAGGTCCCAAGCATGTGCTGAACTAGTGACTAACAGAATCACACACACTGATCCCGCAGAGATAGCAAACCTGCTGGTGGACAGATTTGATGAAATTTTCACTCCATTATCCCCTCCAAACAAACCTTGACCCCAAACCCCCACCCCACCCTACATATCCAAAGAACAGGTCATTATAGACTTGTCTAAGGCAAAAAAAAAACAGTCTCTATGGGAGCAGACAGCATCTCAGACTGTCTTCTAAACAAACTAAAACATGAATTAGCATCAGTATTAAGTACCTTATTCAATTACAGCCTAACTACAGGCTTTATTCCTGTGGAATGGAGCACAGCAGCAGTTATTCCCCTCCACAAAGGTGGCTTAGCAGCAGATCCATGGAATTATAGACCCATAAGTCTGATCAGCATCATCTGTAAAGCTATGGAATGTATCATCATAGACCTCATAAAGACATAGGAGACCTCCAAACCCTGGATCCGACCGAATCTGGCTTTGCCAAGGGCAGATCCTGCATGTTAAACCTGGTGGATTTCTTTGAAAATGTGACCAGGGCCATTGACGAGGGCAAATCTGTGCACACAGCATATCTTGACTTGGCAAAGGCCTTTGACACAATCCCACCCTCAGGCACTACCAATAAACTTGGCAAACTGAATGTAAACCTCTTTGTTGTAAGATTGGTTGCCAAATGGCTCACAAACCAGTCACACACTATCAAAGTAAGTGACTCTACATCACGCAGCAGACCTGTCGCCAGCTGGGTGCCACAAGGGTCAGTGCTGAGCCCCCTACTGTTTGGTATATAGTTCTCAGAAGTACCAACCAAAACTAAGGGGCTGTGGCTGACCAAGTCTGCGTACAACTGCAAATTGGGTGCAATTACTGAATCCACAAATAATGTCAGTATACTTCAGGAGGGCCTTACACAGACCAACAACTGGTGTTTTAGTCACAGTCTCAAATTAAATGCAAAGAAATGCATCATCATTCCCTTCAGTAAAAACAACATCCCTTCAGACTATCAAATTAACAATACCCTATGTACCTACAAAGTGGTAAAAAATCTGGAATCACAAGTAGAATGTGACCTTAACTTTGACCATCATGTGTCTACTGTAGTAAGGAAGACTTTCTATGTAGCAGACTTGATTAGGAAAGTCATCGCATCTAGACCAAAGGAGGTTATAACCCCTCTTTACTTGTCACTGTTCAAGCCCTAATTGAATATAATTCCCATTTTGGCATGTACCGTACCAAGCACCTGCAGCAATTGGAGAGACTTCAGAGGTTTCTAACTAAAAAGATCAAGGGACTCCAGCACACGTCTTACACAGACCAACTAAAGACCCTGTCACTATACTCAGTATCATATAGACTTCTTAAGGGAGACTTAAGTCTGTCTTACAGAGCAATCAATGACCCAAACCTAATGAATTTGCTGCACATCCATAAATCAAACAGAACTAAAGCTACCAGTTCCAAGAGCCAAAATATGCCCTGCAACTAGAATAGGATGTGCTGGTAGGACAGATTTGTCTCCCAGCAACTGCTGCACATTTGGAATAGGCTGCCAATTCATGTGAAGCAGAGCACCTCTATGACACTGTTCAAAAGGAACCTGAACGAGTGGATGGTGCACCGTAAAGTCTCACCAGGGATAGTGCCCACAACCCTCCTGGACATGGGCATTCATTACTAAATACAATCCTGGGTATTGACTAGAGCATCTATTACATTGGGATGAAACAGCTAGGCTTAAAATGACCTCTGGTTCAATAGCCAAGTAACCTCCTATGATCTATGATCCTAAGAGGGACATCAGTGTATCTCACAATGGAGTGTCCAATGACCAGAAGGATGGACTGTGTGGTGGCTTTCCTTATGGGTTTAGAAGTAGAGGCTCAATGAGATGTGGCTGTATGTGCTGATGTGGGTGTTGTTTTGAAAGAAAACATCTGGAGCTGCTGAGGGTATTTGTTATGTGCACTTCATCTAGGATGCCTTTGGGGTTTAGGAAGGATGCATTTAAGTGCCTCAACATATGTGGGTCATGTCTGTACTGACAACCTTATTGACATTATGAGTAGTTTTATGTGAGAGCTTTGTCTCCAGTGATGTTGTATAAATACATCTCTCACATACCATATCAATTTGTTTGAGAATTAACTGGTTGTCAGTTTATATGAGGCAATTTCTACATTGCCTCAGTGTGCCCATATCCACTAAGTTGGTAACGGAGATGGTGGGAAAGTTCATATCCATGGCAACAGACCCTTTTTTAATGATTAGTCAGTTAGTGTGAGAATATACAGCAATGTCAGGAGCATCAGTTTGCAACTCTGGAGGCAGTACTTGTCACTGCAAACTAGTTTTCTTGTGTGCAATTAAGTATTGGGGAAATTTCAATTGTGCTTTTACAGGAAAAATGTCACTCATGGTGTCTGTGTCTATACAGGGCACTGCCAAACACTTGAAGGGAAACTAATGAAGTATTTAAGCAGATTTTTCTGAAATTAGAAACAAATCAAGCAGTACTTACTGAAAACAAAGAATTAGCTTGGCAAGATTGATGAATAGAGGGGAGCCAAGTGAATGGCTACTGTCTGACTACTACTAGTCCTGATCTCACCACAGATTTACTCTGCTGGGATACAATGCTCCTTTGCTTCTTCTCTCACCAGAAACAAAACATTAGCACCAATCCCAAGATGAGAAGCAGGCTACACCCTGTTTGGTAGTCCACAATCTTATTTCAGGTGATACAATGGTCTGTAGGCTTGTTGTAGCCATTTCCTGGTAGATGCCTTGAATAGCAACCAGGCCAATCAGGAATGTCAAGCACAGACACTCACTACCCAACCAAAAACAATCAGGAATCAATGCACTATGCTCCTTCTCTCATTAAGAGCAAAATATAAGCACAGATTCCAAGCTGGCACCTATGAAGCAGTTATTAGGCTTTCCAGTGATCAGTCTCCAGGGAATAATGTCCTTGTATTCCTTCTCTCACCAGAAGAAAGCAGAAGCACTAATCCCCAGATGACTACTGAGAAGCAGAATGTGGGCTGTCCAGTAATTGGTGGTCTTTCAGTAGATGTTGCAGATTTTAAAGATAAGATAGAAAATGGGTTAATATCCTAAGAGCTGCAGTGTTCACTAAGCAGTTAGATATGAAAAAGGTGGTAAGTAAGCTTTAGCTTTGTAAGTCGAGAGCCACTAATTTTAAAATATCAAGATAGACTGGAAGGGGTGGGCACTTTGTATTCTGGTTCTGTGGAATACAGTGGGATGGCCAATGATGGGCAGCCACAATGGTGCAGCGGTTAGCATTGTCGCCTCACAGCAAGAGGTTCTCCGGTTCAATCCTTGGCTGGGGTGCCTTCTGTGCGGAGTCTGCATGTCCTCCCCGTGGTGGTGTGGGTCTCCTCCGGGTGCTCCGGTTTCCTCCCACATCCCAAAGACATGCTGTAGGTGGATTGGACACTCTAAATTGGCCCTAGGTGTGAGTGAGCATGTGTGTGCCTTCTGTGGAAGGTTGGGCGCCGGGCTGGCAACTCGACACCATAAAAACTCCACTGCCAATCATGAGCGGACAGATGATCTGCTGTGGCGACCCTTAACCAGAAAAAGCCAAAAGAAGAAGAAGAAGAAATGGAGTGATTTCACAAAATGATAATTATGTGTACACTCACAACAGCCAATGAAAGGGGAGAGCGAAGGAGATATGTTGTCAAATTAGCATAAGGGGCAGGCACCTAGAAAGACAGTTCAGTTTTAAAAGACAACAGCTCCATGGTGAGAGAGTGGGAAAACAATGTTTGTGTGACTCACAAAATACACAGCTGTGGTCTCTCTCCTAGTTTAAATATGCAATTAAAAACAGACTACAAGTAAAACACACTGTAAAGAACACAAATATACAAAACAGAAGAAGGCAATGAAGTAATACAAAAAGCAAAAGCAAATTAACCTTTCACAGCAACATTTGGCAGAGTCTGGGTGAGCTTTTTCCAGTAATGTCTTGAAATTTTTTTATCCCTTAAATACAAGGTTTAGTTCCTGTCTCCACCCTCGGTTCACAGATAATTAACCTTAATTGACATGTTCTATCTGTGTGCCCCTTGCCTCATATTACAAGAACTCCTGACTGTTAAATCCTGCAACTTCATCATTTTTGCATTTTATCTGTTTATTTATTTATTTTCATTTTTCTGTAGTTCTTAGACTTCTTTTCACCATAACCGTGGTCAAGGTAACAAAACTGAAGGAATACGGTTTGCAAATGTTGCTGATAATTAAAACAATACACTCTATTTCTGCATTTATCATACCAATCCCCCTTCAGTACAGATGACCTAGATATCAGGATAGCAAGGATACGATCCTGAGAAAATATGATTGACATACCACAATGACTCACCGGTGATGGCCTGCATCTCTCCCCTCTAGACATTATCCACTCCCATAGTCACTTTCTTTAGGCAAGGCCTACTCGATAAACCTACCAACATAATTAAACAAGTAAAGGAAGATAAGAAGGCCAATGCTAGGAGCCTAATCAAGAAAGTCCACTCAGTACAAGCCCTTCTCATCCTGAAGGACATTGATGTCTGTGTAGCAACTGAGAAATGGTTTATAATGGTGGACACCATGCCGGCTGTGCAGGACTATAATATCTTCCACATATTTAGACCAGCTACTGGGCAGGGAAAGTGGAGGAGTCTCAATCTACATACAGAAGAAGCTCACATCAAAGCTGGTAAAGCAACATGATGCACAAGAGCTTCTGTGTGTCCAAATATACACCAGAAAGGTTATATACCATATATTACCAAGCTATAAAACTCCCTCTGTAACCCTGACCCACAAAAGACACAATATATATCTATATGAACTAGAATCACTCAGGATTAAACCCCAAACCATTTTCCTAGATGATCTAAACTATCCAACTATAGACTGGGGAACCTACATCACCACTAGTGCACAAGAACAGAGATTCCTAGATTTTGTCAATACAATCACCATGGAACAATTAGTCAGAGTACCCACTAGGGGAAATAACATCTTGGATCTTGTCCGTACTAATACACGGACATCATGCACAATCCCTTGCTTATCTTTGTCACTTATTAGGTCTGACCATAAAGCTGTCTCCTTTGAAATAAGACAGAAAGCAGAAATCCCTTCCACCCAAAGTACCTACTCCTAAGTGGTATATTGGCAAGCTTCAAATCCCTACCAAACTTCATTAACTCCACAAAAGGTGCCGAAACATACACCACTACACTATACCAGCATGTAAACAGCTGCATAAATGCAGCTGTACCTTGTAGGAAAAACACAGAGCAAATCCCAGTAAGAACCCTTATGATGGAACCATAACATCATCAAGCTTTAAAATAAAGGAAGGGAATTTTAACCAAAAAGTAAGAAGATTAATCCACAGAATGACAAATCCCTCACCACTGAAATATACAAACAATTCAGGAGCTTAATAAAATTCACCAAAGTCAAATATGAGGTTAAAATAGCTACCTAAGCCAAAGACAATCTCAAGATCTTTTTTAGTTATGTTCATAATCTCAAAACTACATTGCAGCAATGTACTGATGATATGTATGTAGGAGAACTGCGGTGGTGGTGCTGCAGTAGCATTGTTGCCTTACAGTAAGACATTGTCCTGTTCGATTCTCAGCTAGAGCGTCTTCTGTGGGGAGACATGCTTGAATGGGCGTACCTTCGTTGAAGGTTGTGCATCAGGGCCGGCAACTCGGCACGTAAAAAAATCTACTGCCAATCATTACCGGACCGGAGTTCCGCTGTGGTGACCCCTAACCGGGAAAAGCCGAAAGACACAACAATGATATTACTCAGGAGGATAGTGCCAAGGCTACAGACATTATTATCAGACTATGAAAGCAGAAGCTACAGGCCATTTCAGTTTATTAGCACTGTTATTGCAGACAGTATTTGTATATTGTATATTGTTGATGGACAGTATAATGAGTGCAGAAGCTATGCACAGTAAGAATTGATTCAGATATTGTTGACATCTACCGCCACCGTACATAATAAAGCATTCTTAACCAAACTACAGTGTTTGCAGACTTTATTGTGAAAGGGACAAGAAGACATGGCAAATAAAGGAGAGACTGGCACCTGTTCAGCACAGTTTTGGGTAATTAACAGATAAAGACATTCATTCTAGTTTCATTCCGGTTTCTTTCAGTTATTTCCAGTTTATTCCAGTATTCTACAGTCATATCAGTTCTTACATAGCTTGTGTTTAAAAAGGGAGTATTAAACTGGGACCAGAGTTAAGGGATTGGTGCTGACTACTTCCCAGTGCATACCTACAGAGGATAGTACAGCAACAGGTCATCAAATACTAATACATTTATTTTGAAGGATTTAAGATTATTTGTAGCAGCTATTTAAAAACAATAACATACAGGACTGTTAATGCATGCTGAAATCTTTCTTAAACTCAGTGCAGGCACCCTTTGTTCTTTAGCTTGCTTACTGAGTGTTCTCACAGTTGGAGACAATGCACATTAGGAGGGAGGGGTGTTCTAATTTGATAGCTGGGTACTGACACAGACCTTTATTTTTGGTGAGCACACTGGTCATGGGACTACTCTTGTTGTCATATCAGGAGACTTAATAAATAACACACAGACAGTAGTTATGATCTATCATACATCTGGTCAGTACTTAAACTGATTTCCCTAGAACTTTTGTGTATTACATGACATGCCAGTGCCATATCTGATATCCCCTTAACAGTCCACTAAGCATGCCATGGGGTTTTACATTAAAATGAAAATATTGGCACACAATGAAGAAAGTCACTTTTATAAAGCAACTTTTTCAGACCTTATGATCTATTTTAAGTCTAGAAGACATGCAGCTCTCTTGTTTCTTAAGATGTCTGTATAGCTAGATTTATCAGGACTATTTACACCGCTTTGCTATTGAAACAGGTGCTACTGCATAAGAATTTCATTTGAAGACACAGCCTCAATAGTCTCTGTCATTCTCTCTCTGTCTTTCTGTCTCTGTCTCTCTGTATTTCTTGACCTTTATATTTTTTCCAGTCTGTATTTTCCTTCAACAGGACTGGTTGTGGCAGAACATTGTATGTATGTATGTATTTCAGTTAGATAACCAGGTAGGTTGACTGGTCAGAAGGCTTGCCTTTTTCAAACACAACCTATGCCAAGGGAGATAGGGATATGAGGACAGATATTAGATAAATACAGCTAAAAAAATCATTCTGAAGTAATGAAACCAATGTGTGTCTTCACAAGAACATTGGTTGCATAAAGTAATACAGTTGGTATAACTATACATGGGAATTACACAACAGGTCGGATATAAAAGAAGAAAAATGAACATTTACAATGAGGAGCAAAAGTAGGTATATATACAAGCATGCTAATTATATACAGGCATGATGGTAACTATATACTAGCAAAAGGTACTATATGCATAGATTAGTAGGACTGTTACTTACAGCAGAAGGCTCAATTACTTATAGGTTCATAGGTAGGTACTAGGCTATTGGCCCAAGGGCCTATACAAGCCTAGCCAAAAAGGTACCCTGGCTTTCGCCACCCAAGAAAATTATTTTCCTGTGCCCCTGTCAAGCAGAACCACAGAAGTGATCCCCGGGGTGAATTTCCTATTACCCATCCAATCATCAAGATTTTTCTTGAAGAGTGTTAATGAGGAGCTCTGTTTGACATAGATAGGTAGTCTGTTCCAGAGTATGGGAAGTCTCTGGGACAGGAATCTATCCCTCCAGCATGCAATGTTTATTGTGGTGACAAGGTTTAGGTCCCTAGAGCGTGTAGCTCGGAGGGATTGGGATTTCTTTAAGTGGAGCATGTCCAACAGCTCTGGGCTTGACATAGCTTTGTATCTTAGGCAGAGATCACCTCTGAGTAAGCGATATGCGACAGAGTAAAGCTGGAGTTTTTTGAGATGGTCTGCGTAAGGCATCTGTTTGACGCCAGTAATCCTCTTTGTGAGGTATTTTTGCGGCCTTTCCAGTTGTTGTAGATGTCTTGTGAGGTACATACCAAAAGGGACATTGTACTCTATAATGGGTCTAATGAGCGATGAGTAGAGGGGAACATTGACCTCATTTTTTCTGGATGAGAACCCTTTTGTGATGAGGTGTGCCATGTAGAAGGATTTCCTGACCCCTGTGGCAATGTGATTATCAAAGGAGAGACTACTGTCCACCTGTGTCCCAAGGTCTCTTATCACACTTTCGGTGTTAAGTAGACTACCGCCTATGTGGTAGTTCATGGGTACAGAGTTTTTACCAAAGGGGATGACAATGCACTTTTTGGCATTGAGCTTGAGACCATGTCTTTGACACCAAGCATCTGTCTGAGTGAGGCCCTTTTGTAGGATGTTCACATCATTAGGAGTTTTGATTATGGCTCCTAGTTTGCAGTCATCTGTGAATTTAGTTAGCCAAAGACCTTCTGTGTTAGCCTGTACTTCAGGGAAGTAGATACCAAACAAGAGAGGACCCGGGACTGAACCCTGTGGTACTCCACTTGTCACTGGTCTGAAGTCTGATTTGGAGTCTGCTACTTTCACGGTGTGGGTTCTGTCAGTAAGCCAATTGGCAACCCATCTTGTGACATAGGGAATTATACCTAGTTTAGTGAGTTTATCTATAATTCCAGAGTGGGGAATGGTGTTGAACGCCTTGGCGAGATCTAGATAGGCTGTGTGAACCACCTTACCCTCATCTATTGCTTTGGTGACTACTTCAAAGAAGTCTATCTTGGTATATACAGTCAGATTTGACATAGCAGTGTTTGTTTTCTAGTCAATACACTAGGGATTAAGATTCGGATGTGGATCTGAAAATAACAAAACAGAGTGTTTACTAGTACAGCAGAGCATAAAACTCAGTAATGTCAATGAGAGATCACTTCAGGTTAGGTGGTGTGTCTGTTCTTGGAAGTTCATCACCAATTGTCTTGGAAGCAATTGCAAGTAGCTTCATTGGTCAGGTGCTGTTTTAGTTTTGATTTGAATGTTTCCAAAGTACATTGTTCCTGCACTTCAGCGGGTATGAAGGTTAAATTAGTTATTTTCACCAATAATAGTTTTAAACCATGACTTGATGAGGGAGATTGCATCTAGTAGGTTGTCCCTGAGGGTGTATCTTGTTGGTCTAATTTGTACTCTAGATTAAACAGTTTAACTAGTAAATGAGCTTATTAGAAATCTGCACAACTGGCAGCCAGCTGAAGCCTAAAAGTAACTTGAAGTGATGTGTATGGGAGTCTGCAAGTAGAATGAACCTATAAATTGTATTTTCAAATAATTGTACTTTATGGTTGTTAGCAGCTGAGTAGAAGAACAGTAGGGGAAAGTTTATGCTTCGCTAGTGAGTGGTGAACTATAGCAGAGAGTAGGTGTATGAGCCTAGAGTTTTATTGACTACTTTATCTGTGTGTTGAACAAATGTTAATGAGGGGTCCAGAATCAGGCCAAGGTACTTTTGTTCTGATACATTTGATATGGCATTACCAGACTTATCAGACACTGCTAATAGGGAAAGACCTTTCAGTCTTTGATTTGCACCAAAAAGCATGATGCTAGATTTGCCTAGATTGACTAACAACCTGTTGGAATGGGTCCAAGTACAAACTGAGAAGTTATTTTGTTGTTTTGTAGTAGGTCAAGGTTATTATTGCTGGATTCAAGTAGTAGTACATTATCAGCATACATGATAATTTTAAGATGATCATCTGGCAGATCATTTATGTATAGCTGGAATGGTAGTTGGCCAAGGACTGAGCCTTGTGGTACCTCTGAGGTTAGTATACCAGGCTAAGAAAGTGCTGAGTTAAAGCGCATCTGAATTAATCTGTTTTCCAGCTAGCTTTAGAAGCATTCCAAAGTATCAGCACCAACATTTAGCTTGACTAATTTATGAAGTAAGAGGGGTGGTTTACAGTCTCAAAGGTCCTTGTGAGTATAAAGAGACCACCAGTCATGGAGCTATTGTTCATACTGTTAGGAATGGTTCTGCTGAAGAAATGAAGGCAGTGATGGTGCTGAATGAATTATAGAAACCAGGATGAGCATTACATAAGGGCTCATGTTGATATATATGTTTGAAGAACTGTGTGTAGATCAACTTTTTGAATATCTTTGTGATGGGTCCACATTGACTATGAGTCTATAGTCCTTGACGTCCTTGGGTTTGGACACCTTAGGGAGTGGTATTACAGGAGCATGTTTGAAAGTGGAGGAGAAGATACTAGATGTTAAGGCTTGATTAAATATATGAGTCAGTGAACTGGCATTGGAATGTGTCTCATCTTTTTAGGAAGGTGAAATGAAGTTTGGTGAAACTACATACCAAACCTGAGTTAAGGCTGTTTAATGCTTTCCTGATTTGATTTAACTGTTATTTGACTGAAGTGGAATACAAAGGAAACAACTGCAAGAGTGTACAGTTGAGAGTCAGAGATTTTGGTTGGAGCTGTGTTTGAGGAAAGCTGTGAAGGGAATCTATTGAAAAGGTCTTGTATTGCTGAGAGCAGAAGCTACCTACACTTATTGGCAAAGTGTTGATCAAGGTTAGAGGCTATTTGGTAATATTGGCTATAAACCTTTTAATTTCCTTGCAAACTAGTTTAGGGGTAGAAGACGAGGCCTTTTTTCTTTCTCTCAGATAAGTGACTTTAGCACTATTAAAAGTAAATTTTCTTTCTTACTTAAATCTAGATATTGTTGGTGAAACTGTTTGTTACTGGAGTTTTCCTACCAGAGACTCCAAGCATTGTCTCTTGTAGGAAATAACTTTTGGTAGATAGTGTAAGCCAGGGAAAAGTCTGCCATATTACTCTTTTTTGTGATTATTAGGAAAACTATATCCTTTACTTGAATAAGTTTGTTGATGAAGATGGATAGGGATAAATTAGGGTCAATGAACTGATACAGTCAGCTCCAATGTCAATTAAATGGGCAGTAAGAATGGTTTGCTCAGTCTTAGACATCAGTCTAGATGTAATGAGTTGTTATTGGCCTTAAAGGATTAGGTAGAAAGGATGGAGCAGTGATCACTTAGGTTGTTAGAAATGGTTCTTACTTTCTTTCATTAACGTCTGTTAACCAGATGAGTGGACTGGTCAGAGGACCCGTTTCAGCCATAACCTATGCCTGTGTGGCAGAAATAAGATATAGACAGCAAAAGCATAACAATTAGATGTCAAGTACATTGAAGGTGCAAATGAAATATAAATATAAAGAAATATATTAAGTACAAATGCATTAAGAATAGAAAGAAAGACAGAATATGAACTTAACATTCAAAATAAAAAACAGATGCTAGTAATTGTCCAAAATCTAATGAATGGTAATATAATTGAGACAATGTGTTTTACTACTGCACAGGTATGTGAAAAGAACACAACAAGCATGTTGAGCAATGCATTGAATTATAAGGTAAAGAAATGCGTAGTCTTTAATTTGTTTTTTTTTTTTATCATATACATCATCAGACCTGTTTTACTCTTCTTTACTGTTCCTTGTTTGCTTATTGTGTCTTGTAGGCTGTTGGTCCAGTTGATCCAACCTAAAATGGAAGAGCATTCTATTTATAGTACTGGTCATTGGGTCAGAAATGTTAATATTGAAATTACCCAGGGTTATTTTATTATTTTGGTGTCGGTGATGAACATCTCAAGTACAATTTGCTGTACAAACAAAACAGGAAGGGCGGGGGAATTTAAACTTAGCCTGCATTTAGATAAATGTGGTTGTCAGTGATAAAATCAACTACTATGCAAGTTAAGTGTCTGTCATTGTTTGTATTTATGCTTCTCAATCTCTTAGTGCAAGAAGTCTGGACAAAGTCAAATGTAATGGGGGACAACGGTCCAAAAATAGGGACAAATTTTAAATATTGCCCTTACAAGATTAGAAAGTAAGTTTTCCATTAGCATGAATTTTCTGAAGGGTATGCAGTCTGAAACTCAAATGTCTGTCATTATTTTCTGACTTCAATACTCAATTATTTGGCAGCAAACCAAAATTCAATGAGGAATAGACCAAACATATGAGGCAAAAAATCTGGACGTTCTGCAAAAATTTGAACCGTTTTGAGGTATCATTTTGAGATGTGAGAGATTCTAAAGGTGTGTTTTTACTAATTAGTAACCAAGAATAACTCACAACTTCAACCAAGAAAAAATGATGAAGGCGCTGCCCAGTAACAATAAAGGCTTTCCTCTTCCGTTAGTGGAAATAATTAGTCATTGATACACCTTTGATATACCAATGTCCGACCAGACAAAAATTCAAAATTCCAATTTATTGTATTAACGAAAATAAAAATAAAAACTAGTTAGAATTCCCAGATTGAGCGCTTTCATCTCCTATGTGGAGAGTTCATCAGAATCTATTATAACAAACACATCCTTTATGTGTTTGTTGTAATAGATTCTGATGAAGTCCCCACATAGGAGATGAAAGCGCTCAATCTGGGAATTCTAACTAGTTTTTATTTTTATTTTTATTTTTATTTTTGTTAATACAATAAATTGGAATTTCTAATTTTTGTCTGGTCGGACACTGGTATATCAAAGGTGCATCAATGACTAATTATTTCAACTAACGGAAGAGGAAAGCCTTTATTGTTACTGGGCAGCGCCTTCATCATTTTTTCTTTTTTTACTAATTAACCAGACTGTTCTTTCTTGTCTATTGCGAAATCTATTGCCATATATTAAAGAGTAGTTGACTTTATGTATTAGGAGGGGCATATTTCTTCTTTAAGCCAAGTTTCCATAATACCCAGGATGTAAAATCTACTTGTTATTCATGCTACCCATATTTAAACAGGTAAGGTCTTCTTTTTTAATTGTTTGTTTAACAAAGAGTTATTACTATGTACGTCATTATCAGCTATTAAAACACTAAGACGATTGCTGTTAATATAAAGGGAACCGTGATCTAATTGTATTTCACCAGCAAGGAGAATCCAAAGAGGTTTGTTGAGAAGTGAGTGTTATCCTTCATGAGTAACTGGGTAGGTGAAATCAAGGGCATGTTTTGTAGTGGTATGGGATCTTATCATGGTATGCTAGTATTTTGTACTTTGACTTGATAAGGAGTGTGTCAGACAGAAGAAGGCACAGAAGAAGTGTGACCAGACGGCTTAGGTTAGAACATGTTGGGAAAATGTTGTATGTGTTTGCATGGCTACTAGGGTTGTGGATCCAAGACATATTTTGAATCATAGTAAGAGGGACCTTATGAGCTTGCTATTAGGGAGTGAGCTGGTGGCTAGAGGGGGTGTTCAGATGTAGGAAACATTATTGGGGGATTCATAGTCTCACAGGAGGTTACTAGGCTTATGGCTCTAAGGCCTTTACAAGCCTAAGAATATAATTCCCATGTTCCCTAACTGACCATTGTTAAATGGTTTGATAATTTGCAGAGTGAATCTATGCTCAGTACCAATAGCCCCTGTCCATGAGGGACATAAGTGCCACCTCGGGTTGAACTTATGATCTCACATCCAGTTGTGCAAGTTGCGCTTAAATAGGGTCATTGAGAATGGCTGCTTAACATGAATTGGGAGTTTATTCCAAAGTAGCAGCAGTTTCACTGAGACATATCTGTGTCTCCAGCATGTTTTGTTTAAGTCACTGGCTAGGTTGAGATCTCTGGAGTGAGTGTCTCTTGTCCCATTTGATTTGCAGATGTGCAGCATTTCCATTAGGGCAGGGTCAGAGACTGCTCTGTAGGCCAGGCACAGGTCGCCTCTTAGCAGCCTATAGGACACAGAGTACAGCGATAGGGCTTTCAGTCTTTCCATCTGGTTCATATTTTGGAGTCCCTCCCTGTATTCTCTTTGTCAGTCTGGAACCTCTGGGGTCTCTCCAGCTGCTGCAGGTGTCTGAGGTATATGCAGAAAGGAGGGTTGTACTCTATTAGTGGTCTGATGAGGGTGGAGTACAGAGGAGTCATAACATCCTTCGTCTTGGATGCAATGCCCTTATTTATGAGTTGTGCAACATAAAAGGCTTTTCTTACCCCTGTTGACACATGGTGATCAAAGTTTAGACAGCTATCAACTTGTATCCCCAGGTCACACACCAGTGGGTTCAAGCTTAGGAGGGTGCTGCCTGTATTGTAATGTGCAGGTGCTACCTCTTTGCCAAAGAGGACAATGATTGCATGTTTTTGCGATTAGTTTAAGTCCATGCCTTTGGCAATAATCATTTATCTGTGTTAACCCCTCCTGTAATATGCTAATATCTTTAGGGGACTCAATGATTGCTCCCAGTTTGCAATCATCTGAAAACATGGTAAGCCACAGGCCTTCTACTTTCACCTGGACTTCCAAAAAATAGATTCCAAACAGTAGAGGGCACAGCACAGAACCTTGTGGTACCCCACTGATAACTGTTCTACTGGTGGAGGTGGAATCCCCAACTTTGACAGTATGGGTTCTCTCAGTGAACCAGTTGATTACCCATCTAGTGACATATGGGTTCATCTCCAGCTGGGAGAATTTCTTGATGATTGGGGGATTGTGTTGAAAGCCTTGACTATGTCAAGATACTGAAAACCTCCTCTGACACTGCAAAAGCTGTTCTGAGTTTGCCAAAGTTCTCCTGAGTCTCACAAAATATTTCTAAGTTTTGCAAAGTTTTTGAGGTTGTGAATATTTCTCAAGGTTAGTGAACTTATTTTCAAGGATTCCTGATATCGCAGGAATTCTGACTTCTTTTGTAAAACATTTGTTACTGCACATGAGTTCAAAACCAGTTTATTTTACATTAAGAGGGTTCTTGTGCACTCTGGTGGGAGCACAGAGCTAAATTCAACCCATCCAAGGTGAGAACTACTGTTTGATAGCTTATTGTGTTTTTATCTGATTGCCCTGAGGGTTTAACTTTTTTCAGCCCATGCTTGCATATAAGCAAACCTCTCCAGTTTAAAATCATCTATAGCAAAAAAATGCTCCCCATAGTCTCCCACTGTTCACAGCTGCTCACAGAGTTGCCAGTTTGTGCAGAGGGTGGCACCATTGCAGGTCATCTAATAGTATACTACTAAACACTCTCCCTATGACCTTTAAATGACTCTCCCCTACTCCTTCCCATCTACAAATTATGTCTCCTTGACTTACATATCATAGGCTAGAATTAGACCTGCTTCATCTTGACTATTTGGTATCACTGCGCCCTTAAACCAGCTATCTTACATTAAGAGGGCCTTTTGGCAACCTTGTGGCAGTAGCATGTAGCTCAGGACCCATCTGAGTTGAGGATTTCTGGATAAAGGCTCAGTTTGGGTCTTTCCCAGTGGTAGTTGTGTTAAAACTGTTTAAATTTGCTTGTATATAAGCCTCACATTTGCTCAGATTTGTGCTCAGTTTACCGGAGCTGCTCAACATTTGTCAACTTTAGCCAGAGATCTGGAGTGCATCTGAACTAAAATCCAAGGCATCCACTGAAAAAAAATGAAAAATAAGTATATTTTTAAGCCAGCATTGCACTTTCTTAACTGTATTTAATTGAATTACTGCTTCATTTTGCTGTTTGTGACCACTTTTTACTTTGCATTTTGAAATTGTGTTTCATTGCCTTATATATTCACCCGCAGTTGGCAAGAAGTACACAAGCAACAAATAAAGTTAAATCTATGTAAGGCAATATAACTTAATTTGTTAAGTCTAGTTTGCATTGTTTTGTAGTGTTGAAACTGCTGGAAGGATATCCCCAACCCCCACGTATTCACCCACACTCATAGGCCTTTTTACTGCTGAAGGTGAAGCTACATTAACACTTCAGCATATTTCACTCTTACAGTGTAACATATACCTGGAAAGACATTCCCCCGGATTTACTAATCTTCTGTGTAAGACTAGATTAGTCTTACATGGAAGCGCCAGTGTAAGAGTATGATGGCAGTGCACCATGCATATTAATGAGGGCGCGCTGCTTCAACTCTAAAGCTTACACGAAACATGGACGAGTGTAGTGGGCGTGTCAGACTGCCGAGCAGTCCAAAAATCCATGCCCCTGCAATGAAGAAACGCCACAATTTCGAGTTACATGAGTGAGTCCGCTGACATGTGCATAATGTAACATTACACTCCCCCATATATCAAACAACTGACAAAACTAAAAATAAAAATAATTTTTTTTCTTCTGATATAGCTGCCCGTATTTGCACGGGTTTGCGCAGGTTTGCCCATTGCTTAGCTACAGTTAGCAGCTTAGACACCAGAAAAGGATAATATGAAAAATATATGCAAATTAAGCAAGATAGCGATAGCGTAGTGGTTAGAGCCTTCACACAAAGAGGAGGCATTCCCGGTTCGAGTCCCACTACTGCACATTCCATTTTTTGTGGGAAATCTGTATACAAAATATTTCCTGACATTTTTTATGTATAAGTTTTGTAAAAAGCATTGAAATGTAAATGTAGTAGTGATCAAATTATATGTGTATATGAAGGTGAAATGGTTATGCATTCTGAGGCATGAGTACCCTATTTTAAGCAATATAAAGCACTGCTAAGCACATTTTACCATTATTGAGCATATTTAAATACAATTGCGCGTAGCTGCTCACCGCGCTAACCAGCGCAACCGCAAAGTATTTGCGCGTAGCTGTGCACCGTGCTAATCAGTGCAATTTCGGGCAACATCGAGCTACAGTTAACAGCTTAGACACCAGAAGAGGATAATATGAAAAATATATGCAAGTTAAGCAAAATAGTAATAGCTTAGTGCTTATAGCCTTCGCACAAAGAAGGGGCATTCCCGGTTCGAGTGCCACTACTGCACATTCAATTTTTTGTGGGAAATCTGTATACAAAAATATTTCCTGACATTTTTTATGTATAAGTTTTGTAAAAAGCATTGAAATATTAAATGTAGTAGTGAATGAATTTTATATATATATATATATATATATATATATATATATATATATATATATATATATATATATATATGAAGGTGAAGTGGTTATGCATTCTGAGGCATGAGTACCCTATTTTAATCAATATAAAGCACTGCTAAGCACATTTTACCATTATTGAGCATATTTAAATACAATTGCGTGGAGCTGCGCACCGCGCTAACCAGCGCAACTGCAACGTATTTGTGCGTAGCTGTTCAGTGCGCTAACCAGTGCAACGTCGACCAACGTCGAGCAAAATTGGACAAAGTTGAGCAAAGTCGGTTAAACACACTCACACCTCCTTTACTGTACCTTAACCAGTCAGGTCTGCCCAGCAGGAAGTTAAAAAGCAGTGACAGGGCTCAAACTCAGGATACTGTGCACTATAGTCACAGTACTTAACCACTAAGCCATGACTGCATTTCACAAACATGCACTTTCAACAGACCCATATCTATCAAAGGAATTTTAAACATTGCCAACATCAGCTAAGCAGGCGTGCCTACAGCTGAGGTTTTCCAAAACAGGCCAATCACAAATAAGTGCGGGAAATGAGGCATATTTAAGCTCCACAGGCGGGAATACTTGCTATAACTGGTTGTAGCTTCCTTCTGCAGTCAGCATGGCTGGTGTTGGGGAAGGCAGTCGATTTAGAGTGCAACGCTGGGGCATCCAGGAGTCCAAAGTAATGGTTTGGCTCCTTGTCCACAATCATGAGAAAAGACTCCTGCGGGGCCAGTACCAGGGTACCCAATATAAAATGGAGGCCTGGAACAGTCTTGTTCATGATCTCACCAGTGCCACTGGTGTTCCTCAGACTGGTGAGCGGGTCAGGCACCATTATTCTGACCTGAAGCAATGTAGGGAGGATCAACTGGACCAGTGGATCCAGGAATCCCGTACGATGCCTAATGCCCCAGTACTAAGTAGCCATTGTATTAAGTAGTTAAGAATTGCTATGCTTGTCTATACTATGGATAGTTATGTCTCAGTATCACTGCATTTACTTCACAGCTACAGGTGTCCGGGCTATGAACAAGCAAGCCCATGAAGATAGGCTGCAAAGGCTGTGTCATGAGGCAGGTTAGTAATTATTCTGCATGTACTGTTATATAAAATAAACGAGAGAGCCTTCAAAAAGTCTTTTAACCCAATAAATAAAAGTGTAATAATCCTTTAATAAATGTATGATTCATGGAGTGCGTCTGTGTCATTTTCTTTGATATGTTGTTGTACTGTTGCATTCTACAAATAGTAGTGCTGTTTTAAGCAGTGTCAACCCACACTTGGGTAGGCCCATATAACATGGATGAAGGGAGTGGCAGTAGCTTGTATGCATATGTACAGCCCTCAACTGTTGGTTCATGGCCAGCATGTACAGGCTAATCTGGCACATGAGTAGCTTGGTATTGTGTTCCCCAGAAATGTCAGTGTGCTGCCAGAAATGTAGGGAGCTGTTAACATATAACTGATACTTTCACCTGAACATATCTAGATAATTATATGAAAGTAGATCTGTCAGTGTACCATCTTAGCAGTAGTGTGTGTGAGCAACTCTCAAAATATGTTGCAGTAACATCTGCATCTTGGACAGTTTGTATGTAAGATACAGCTCATGTGTATAATGATCTAGCAAAATCCAATTGCACAATATAAGGTAGTGTAATAATACATGTAAGGGACATATAACTGCAGTTAATAGGAATGTAGTGAAAACTAGAAGGATATATAAGTTGTTAATTGAGCTATCTTTTCCCACCTTACTGTATGTGCATAAAAAATGCAATTCCACACCTCAATCAGTATGTCTAATCTCAAAACATTTGTTGGGACATATGTCCTATTGGTTTATAAATATTTGCATTTATTTCTATGCATGTACCCTGTTAAAATACCACAATATTGGTGGCCTGTTGCCATCAATTCAACCTGCATGCTGTTGTAATGTCCACTAATGTTCTATATATGCATGTGCTATGCTTGCTTTTCAACTGTTGAAATTCTGGTGTGTTTGGTTTAATGGGAATACTTCTGCATGCTGTTATAACTAATTGGGAATGCTGTTGACTGTTACTAACCCATATCTTTATTAAACTCTCCAAAACATAGTTCTTATGGGAAGGCCGGTCCCAGCGGACCCACCTGTCCCACCTCAGCTGGCCATGGCACCTGGCACCAGCAGATCTGGTGCCCAGCCTGGGACCTCCATTGGCCCTGTGCTACCTTCAGGTGGAAGTGCTGCAGGGGATGGGGCTTGCCCCCCCGTGCAAGCGTGGGTGATGGGGCACCTATCACCCTTTGAATGGTCCGGGCTGTGGTGCGTAGAGAGATTGAACGTTCTGTTGCAGAACGTCTACGCCAGTTTGAGGCCCGAGTGGTGCAACTCCCAGGTCAGCCTGCCCCTCCTACACAGCCCTCAACACAGCCAGCCTCTGGGCCATGAAGGCACAGTGGTGACTGCCCATGGGTGGGAACCTCAGTCCCACTGTTTCCATCTGGGGGCTCATGGACTTGCGATTTCCAAACATCCCTCCCCGTCAAAGGTGTTCACCCACCACATGTGTCATATACAGCCCCTGTATGCATCTTGTTTGTCTTGTCTGTTTACCTCCTCAACCTTCCTCCCCAAATATACCTACTTCCCCTACCCCACATTCCATTCTCACCTGAAAAAAAATAAAAAAGGGCAATCTGCTACCAAAAAAAAATTTACGCCCCATACATAGCTGCCCATTTTGCACACATGTCCACTGGACACATGAAATGTTATTTAGTTGGCATTACAACATATTTTTTTGTCCTCACCCCTCTCTCAGGGTTTGAAGGGTTCATATCTACCTTCAAATTTATTGCATATGCACAGCTGTTGCTGTTGAAGAAATGGGCAATGGACTTTCCCTACACCCGTCCTGCACATCCTGAGCTATTTTCCATACTGTTTTTCCCTCTTTGTGCCCCTTTTTCACCACTTTCCTATCTCCCCATTTTTCTTTTCTTTCAAAGAAATTAGTGCGGGGGTGAGAGGGAGTAAGCACTATTAAGCAGTAGTTAGCAGGTTTGCGTGAGTTTGCACTTGGCTAAGCAATGCGCAGTAATACACAAACCCACGCAAACCCACTGCTTAAAAGTGCCTTAGTCACTCTGATGTGGGGGCCCTTGTTCTGCTCAGGAGCAAAATAAAACACCTCTGTAAGTCTCGAACCCCAGACCTTGCACACACTACAAAACATGAAGTACCACTAAGCCATGGTAGATATACATCAAGTTGGTGCTTAAATAATTATATCATGTATCAGAATGAGTGAATGTAAAGGAACATTAGGAATACCATACCACACAACTTGTTCTGTGGATGTTGACCAACAGTTGTTGTGGGATTACATTACATGACTGTGATAAGAGAATCAGCCATTCTAGTAAGAAATAATGTTACACCATCACTTTACAGCCCCACACAGTATCACAGCAGGACAAACACTGGCATATATGTTTAGAGCAGAGGCCATACCTCCCAACTGTCCCTAATTTTCAGGGATGTCCCTGATTTTGACACACATTTTAGCTCTATCCCTCTGAATCCCTCCTAAAACTACTAACATTGGCCAGAAAGGTGGTGAATTACACTTAATGAATAATGACAATAATTAAGAGTTAGACACTTCTTTTACTTCAGAAAAGGTGTATTAATTCATATGCTCTGATTCTCTCAATGTTTCAACTTAATGGCACTAATATTTTAAAGGTGTCCCTGATTGTCCCTGACTTTTTCTTGACTTTTCCCTGAGTCTGTTCAAATATGTACTTGATTGGTTGAGAGGTCTGGCAGAGGCAGAATCACAGATGCATATTAGCCTTTCTGCTGTTACACACTGTGCAAATAGCTTTGGAAAGATTTTCAGAAGCATACCCTTATGTAGGAATACAACACTGAAATACAAATGGATGTAGCCATGTACTGGTAGCAACCAACTGTAAGAATGCCATTGATCTATTGCTGAATAGACCTGTGTGGTGCACAGACAAAAAATAACAGGCTATTCTCTGGCTATCATGTGGATAGGTCCACAGTTGGGAGTTATGCAGACAGACTACATGCCATGATAAACTAACATGTACACAGCAACCCTGTAAGTCCAGCAAAATAAAATCCACACAATGCTACTTACGCTCTCTGCACTTCTGCACCCCTACCCAAATGTAGAATATACCTGTGTGTGCAGGGTCTACCAAGGATGTAGGTAAGCATACTCACAGTACTGAAATGTGTCCAGGTGTTCTGAGCAGCTTGTGCTCATGTCAACACTAAAATAGCACAAACTGTTTAGAACTGAGTAAATGAATATTCACAGTATAGCAGTTCACAAACAATTCTTGTGCCAAAGGAATACATCTCTATAACTAGCTTTGTATGGCAGTTAATTGTAACAGTTGAAAAGAAAGTACATCTTTCCATGTATCTTGGGGTAGCATTTTGAGGGGTGAGTACATTTCTACACTGACAAGTGGGTACTGGAAGCAGCAACATTAGGTCTGAGTACAAAATGTAAATCTCTGGCTACACCCCTGGCTTCTGATATAAGAACTATACCAACCTTCTGTCTTAAACAATGATGTCCACACCAAACAAGGATGATCTCCATCTTGGAAAGCTGAAAGGGCCACGCCTACATGAGTCAGCAATTTATAGTACTGGGTTGCTATGACAGTGATTACTGCAATTACTACACAGCAGGCTGCATGCAATTAGCAAATGGTGGCCACTAGTTGGTGCAGAGGCCATAACATGTTCATGTGCAAATTCCTACAAAAGCAGGCTGCAATCTCTGCCAACAAACTCAATCACTCTATTGCAGAGACTGACAGAGAGAGAGAGAGAGAGAGAGACAGAGAAAAGGAAAAAGAAATATTACCAAATTATACAAAGGAAAGGTATGTGACACATATGTATTTACTGGCATGTAGTAGATGTTATTGAAGAATAGTCTACATAATGTGAAACATTCATATGTGGCAGCATTACTTCTTTATGCACAGATGTTCTGCTTAACTACTGCTATGGACAATACTGTGTGTACCTGTGGGCAGTGGGACATACCTGTGAAATGTGTAGCTCAGCATTTCAAAAATCTGATCCATGTTATCTATGTTCTGTACAGTAGTATGGCCAATGGCTGTTGGGGGGATTAGCACTGACATTGTATAAACATGGGTGTGACAGAACAACACATGCATGATGGTCATATTAAAGTGTAGCTTAGCATTGGCAACTGCTCTAGCAGTCTAGTATGCTTATCTAGCATCTATTGCCATATATACCCCCCTAATGTTAGTCTGTGTTCATATGTGACACCTGCTTGTGTTGCAGCAAGGCCCAACAGTTCAGCTGTGAGGTCCAGGGACTTACAACAGTGTGGACCATGTGTGTGTATGCCACACACATACGGAGAAATATATAGGTGTCATATACATTCACATCTGTATATGTGCATAGAGCAGGGGAATATTGCAACCGTTTGCGAAGGGGGGAGATATATATGTTGGTGAAGGTTAGTATGCGCATATTTGTATGTAGGTTTTAGTGTGTGACAAACAAGACAGCATACAGTGCTGGTATATGACATGTGGTGGTTAAACACTGTGGGTGGTTTGTTCAGTTTGCAATGTTGAAGCCAGAAAGGCCTGCTAAAGCTACCTGGGCTGTGAACACCTTCAATGCATTTATCCCAAGATTGTGTGATTTTATTACATTACTGTACACCTTACATCCTTTGTATAATTGATATTCTCACTATGAAAGGTGAAATGTATATGTGCCTACATATATATGTATATGTAGACAAATGGATGTGTATATGTATATATGTATATATATATATATATATATATATATATATATATATATTTATATATACTCAAATACACCTACATCTACTTGTTGCAATAGATTCTCTGTACTGTTGACTGACTGTGATGGTCAATATATTTGTGAATACATCAAAGACATGTATCTGTGGGATAGCTTAGTGGGAAACTGTTTATGTTATGTTACTATGGGTCCTTGCTTTGATCCTAGCAAAAGCTGTGTATTCTGTTGCTAGGCAGAACTAGTGCTATTGCATACAGTGTGATTAAGTCCCTTGGTTTTAACTAGGGTGTGTCATTGGAGGCTAAAGCACTACATCTATGATTATTGATTGGTACCGATGTTGAATGCAAATTCTGTGTGGACTGTAGTACTAATTGGAGCTCTAGGCATGTACAGCAAAGTATGTTGTATGTCCGCATTGCTTGCATCCACTGTTTTGTGTGGTCCCTGTATTCATCACAGATTACATTTCTCAAGATTAAGGTTGTGTAAGTACTGACACACAGTACTGTATAGTACACACTGAAAGCTTATCTGGGTTGTCATACCTTTGTGTCCTGTAATTATGTCTGATGTGTGTGTGGGTATGTCTGTAACATGTCCTTTGACATATGTGTGGTAATACATATAAGTGCGTATCTAGCAACATTCATAGTGTACTACAGCAGTATGTGACCTATATTCCCAATTGTGCACATATTTTGGCCACGGGTTTGGCATTAACAAGTTGTGTGGTATAATAGTAATACATTTACTGGACCTTACACTGATTGTGATGGATGATATATTTCTTTGCACATCAGCTTGATGTATATCTGCTGTGGCTAGGTGGTGCATTGTGTTGCATACAGTGTGCCAGGTACTCTTGTATAGTCTTATCTAGTGATTTTATTTTGTTGCTGTGCAGAACATGGTTCATTGGATAGAGAGTGAGCAAGGCACTTTCAAGCAGCTGTGGGGTGAGCAGTGATAAGTGGCAGTTACAGTGAATAACTCTCGGTTAGCTTATAGGTTGCTATATATCGCAGTTCAGTGATATCTGTATTGTATAATGTTAAATGTGCCATATGACTTGCTCAGACATATTTTTGTATTTATGTCTTCCAGGGATCATGGCCCACCACAGGAACCCGAGTTACAGTAGTGCTGAAGATGATAGTATTACTAGCAGTATGATTCAGCACTACCATCTTATGTTCTCACGAATCAGCCAGGACCAGCAGGAGCTTACTGCAATGTGGCAAGATGTTGTCTGCAGGGTCAGTGAAGTAGGCCTGCATAACCAGACATATGAGCAGGTACGCCACCACTGCAGTGATCTTCTCAGACATGTCCATCAGCGTGCCGCTGATGTGCGTAGGCAACAGCTTGCAACAGGAGATGGTGTTAATATCCACCCCCCCCCTCACCAGAGTGGAGGTGCTGCTCATGAGCCTGGTGGCACCTGCCCAACAACAGCAGCAGACATACACCATGATGGAGGTTGGAGCCACCCAGCAAGCACACATGGAGCATGCAGGTAACATGGCATATCTGTAGACTACTGTTATCTGTATTGGTAGACCATGCATGTGTGAGATGTGGAGTGTGTCGTTCAAAGATGTGGAGCCTGTTGTTGTGCAATACTGATCATTTGGAACATAATCTGTAATCCTGCGAATGTAAACTGTTGTTGTACTGTAAGACTGCAAACACACAGTAGCAATGCCACAGTTGTGGCCACTGACAAACTGTCTCATCTCTATGTAGGTCCCTCTGGGGTGACATCAAGGCAGCGGACAGATGCTGGTGAGTGTGTTCTACATTTATTATTGTAAATAAAAAGTGCATGCCATAGTTAAGGTGTAGGCCATGTATACATGTAACACACCTGCCCATAATGCATGCTGTGCATGTTTGGTGTAAGAACATGCACATATCACTAATGTGATTAGCTGCCTCAAACACATGCAATACCCAGACCATCTCAAACAAATGTGGCTAGATGTAGTGACCATTAGATAGGCACAGTTGATACTCAACATGCACATAACATACACATCTATGTCATACACAGAGCATTTTAACATGCTACACATAAAGGATTCCCAAACCCTCTGTAAAGACACACTCCAGTATCCAAAATCACATCCACACATTACACATAATATACCTGAGGGGTACAGGCCTATCCTGGGGCATTTAAACACTCTGCAACACACTACACATTCATGTCAGGGAATGCTCCTTATTGGTCTCCTTACAAACTCAAGTAACAACTGGTTGTGAAATGGTGAATTTAGCCAAGGTAGTACAGTTCCGGCACAGCATGATTAGTGCTGGTTTGTGAAACATTTGTAGCCTTGAGTGACCACCTAATGCTTCATGATGATGGCCTATGGTACTATACCCCATCCAGTTATTGTAACCAAAGTACTACACATAGCTGTCATTGCTACACACCATAATGATGCATGTGCACACACATATGCAGCTCTAAACAGTATGCATACCAATCACCATTTGCACAACTGACACATATATGTATTTTGATGCTATTGAGTGGCTAGGTCATATGACACATATTGGGTATGTGTAGTGTTTAAATATGCAGTTGTGTTTTAGCATGCTATGTCATGTATGAGACTGGCATGTCCACAATATGATCTACACTCACCATAAGTACCGTACATTGGGTATGTGGTCGAATGGTATTCCATCAATTATCCATGCACCACTGATGATGTTGTGTGAATACTCATCATGCATGTGCTAAAAATGTGTCCACAATTATTTGCTAAAGACACAGAGGCTGTAATCAGCATTGGATACCTATCTGACACACATATACACATCCAGCAATGGTATGTATACCTGTGAGTTATGGTACACAGTACATCACAGGGTTATGAATACCTACACAGCAATGTTGTGTCCATGTATGCATTGTGTTCCAGGGGGAGGGCCATCACCTAATAACAAAACACATGCATCAAAGCCATGTATACTGTTAGCAACAAGGACTGACTACACTTGCACTGCATGCTGTTGAGCAACACATGCCCTGCATGCTGACATGTGTGATATGACTGTTCTGCTTGTGATACTGTACTCCACCATCACCTACTATTGTGTATGTTTTGTGATTGCTGGTGTGTGTCTGCTTTCGGGAGCAGTGTAGTTTTGTGTGTGTGCATGTGTGCATGTGCGCATGTGCGCATGTGCGCATGTGCGCATGTGTGCATGTGTGCATGTGCGCATGTGCGCATGTGTGCATGTGTGCATGTGCGCAGGTGTGCATGTGTGCATGTGGGCTGAAGTCATGTTCAGGTCTTAAAGTGTGTTTCCTGTTTTCCTGTCACAGGTGGCGAGGTGGGGCTGGTTCAGCACAGCAGGGAACCTGATGTCACTGAGACAGACAGTGATGATGAGGAAAGGTGTGTTGAGGCACAGGCAGGTTTGTCAGGGTCTGTTGTTGGGCCACCAGTTGACAGTACACAAGTCTCCACCCCATCCATGCACACAGTCATACTGACTGTACATCCATCATCACCATTGCCTTTAGCTGAGGGACCATGTACGGTTAGCACTGGCCAGGACAGTGTGGTATCTATGGCACATGTATCAGGACACAGCAGCCATAGCCAGATGTCTGGAATGGTACCACATAGGCAGATGCCCAGGGGTTCTCGTCAGAGCACTGCTGGTCATCATGCCCCTGGCAGACGTGCCACACCTCTTTCTTCCACATGCATGTTCCAGGCTGTCATGGAGGCACAGACATAAATGGAGTGGTACACCAGACAGGAGGACTAAGGGCACAGAGGGCTCATTACACCTCTGCAAATGACAGTATCCGTGACCTAGCAGGTGCCATACGTAACTACACTGAGGTCATTGATAGACATTGGGGTGAGACATTGGATGTCCTCCACAATGTTATGTCCATGCATCAGGACAGTGCAGGATGGTTGAGACATCAAAGTGGACGTATGCCAGCAACATCACCTGCTGGAGGTCACTGTGGACATCCAGGAAGTCACAGCCACTCCCGTAGTGCCAGTACCACCCCCAGCAATGTTGGGGGGACTGTCCATAGACCATCCTAGCAGACCACGTGCACGTGGCTCTGGCCATTCCCAGCAGGAACCTGGATCCAGTGGACATATGTCAACCTCTTCGGATAGTGCCCAATCTGGATTAGTACCTGATACTGTCTGTAGCACCCCTGCCAGGCACAGGTTCTGTATCCATGGCCAGAGACAGTGATCTGTAAAGCCTGCCAGGTACAGTCTGTAGCTGTCTCACAAATCCCCGTATATGGCAGCCACATGGTGGAACTGTGTGCATGCACACACACACACATAAACCAGAAACCTAGGGCAAACACATACCCACAAACATGACATCAACATTGGCCCATAACATTACTCATGGCCCTTACACACACACTCACACACACATGTCGATTGTATGACTCAGTGTAGGCTCTGGCAAACCAACAACACACTCTGTGCATATGATGAAACCTGTGCCACCTCCTGTCATCTGTAACATTGATGTAGGAACAGGCTAACATGATGCTGATGCACAGAGTGGCTTTAACAAAGTATAGCAATGGTTGGATGTGTAGCATGTTGTCAGCAGTAAAGTGTAATGATATCCTTGAAAGTGTAGCTGAGCAGGCATGATGCATTAAAGCTGTAATTAGCAATGTTGTATTGTTTTCACCAGTGTTTATTTCAATTGTGTTTTGTTTGCCCATGTGCCACTTGGCTGATGTGTGTAGTTGTGTCAGCATGCATTATACAGTGGACAGTAAGTGTGGGGTGTGTGCAACACACGTTTGCAGGTGTCCATTTGTGAACATGGTGGAGGTGCACTGTCTGCATGTACATGCATATTGGACACATGGGCAGGGTGACATGCCCTGTATTGGCCAGTGTTAACACTCCAGAGTTTCTGTTGGTGGCCAGTATGCATTGTACTACACACATTTTGGAATTTGAGTATGCATGTGTGTGTATGACATGGGCTTGACACTGTGCTGTGGGTGATGCTGTTGTTGCTATCTGTCATTGGTTTGCATTACTACAGTTAACACTGTCCCAGCTGCATAATCCTTTAGTAATGCACACTGTTCACCTACAGGGTTGCATGGACTGTGCTATCACAAACACAAGAACTTTTCACTTATACAGTAAAAGTGCATTAGTCTCATGGACCCCTGCTATAAACTAAATATATAATAGAAGGTGTGAAGTTGTACCAAAAAAGTGTTACATACCAAGAAGGGATAACCTCTCTGGTCAGTATCATTGGGAAAAATACAAGCCCTCATTAAACATACAAGGCAAGCTTCAAAATACAAAATGGCAAGGATTCCAAAGACAACACTAAAGCTTTCTTTTGTGTTGTTTATAATCTACAGGGGAAATCTCAGATCGGATCACAGTTAATGTAAATGGTCACAAAGTGCACTTACTTGACTGACATTACCAATTTCTTGTCAGACAGTTTGAATGCGGATTTCGCCACCCTGTCATTACACAAGGGCCAAATTACCAGATCTGAAGAATGTAAAACCTGATGATTCACAGACACTCTAGTTAAAACATCTCTTTACCAAAGTCCAAACCACAGTGGCAATGGTACTGGACAGTGTCCCTGGCTGTGTCATACACAAGCTGACATATGAAGTCACCACTCACCTAAATACTCTGTCCAGATGCAGCCTCTATACAGGTTACATACTTGTGGAATGACGCACGGTAATGGTGTTCACAGTCCACAAGGGTTGAGCTACAATGTCTTCTTCTTCTCCTTTCAGATGCTCCCATTAGGGGTCGCCACAGTAGATCATCTGTTTCCATTTCTTCCTGTCCTCTGCATCTTGCACTGTCAAACCATCCACCTGCATGTCCTCTCTCACCACAGCCATAAACCTCATCTTAGGCATTCCTCTTTTCTTGTTACCTGGTGGCTTCATCCTTAGCATCTATTTCACAATATACTCTGCATCCCTCCTCAGCACATGTACAAACCAACGTAATCCTGCCTATCTGGCTTGGTCTACTAACCTTCAAACCTGGGCTGACCCTCTAATATACTTATTCTTAATCCTGTCCACCCTCACCACACCCAGTGCAAATGTTAACATAAATTGATTAAGGATAGAACTACAACAGATCCTGGAAACTCTCACCCTATAAGCCAGACAAATGTTATCTGGAAGGCTATGGAGCATAGCATTATGGAACTCATTAACAGAGACATTATGAACCTGCAAACACTGCACCATACCCACTTAGGTTCTCTAAAGGCCAGATCATGGCTCCTACACCTAGTAGACTTCAAGCCAGTTAACAAGGCTATAGGTGAGGGAGGGGAGGTCCACACAGCCAAGCTATAGCTCACCAGCTATTCATACCCATCCCACATTCTGGTATTATACATAACCTTAACAGACTGACCATAAACGATTGTTAGATGATGGACTGACAACTGACACACAGATGTAGGACACACAGTAACATCTGCAGCCTCCATGTACAATTCTATGCCAGTAACAAGTGGTATTCACCTGCACTCAGTCCTGGGACCACTCCTGTTTGGCATATAGCTTTCTTAGGTACAAGCAAACACAGTAGGGATATGTCTGCCCACGTTTGATGAAAATGCATACTGTGGGCTATACTTTATTCTCCAGATGACACACACATCCTCCAAAAGGGTATCACAGAGACAGATACCTGGTGTCAAACTCATGCTGTAAAGCTATAAGCCAAAGAAAGCATAGTTATCCACTTTTAGAAAACAAAGTATCCCCAGAGTACCACATAGGTAGTAGCCCCCAAAATGTGGAACAGGTACTAATGTATACATAGAGCCATGTGTTTAGTCATCTCTCCTTTGATAATCACATTACCAAAGGGTTTTGGAAATCAATCTCTGGAGCACATAAGCAATAAAGGGTTTGCATGCAGATCCACAGAGGTTATTGCACACCTATAATGATTAGTCATCTTTGCCAGACTTTGCTTGCTTTGGAACAGGATTCAAATATACCTCAAGCATAAACCCTCACTCACACTCTTCAATAAAAACTGTGATGAGTGGATGTGAAACAGAAGATGTAGCCCAGGGATCACTGCAGTGGCTAAGCTTGCCACGAGCATACAGAAGTGACCTAAGGTCTGGAAAGCGCCAGCACGCTCTGGCAAAGATAACAGATGCTTTCATGGAGAAAGCAGAGTACCCACCTATGAAATAATTTAGGTCACATGTATGTATATGGCTTTGCCCCACAGCTACCTTACATGTATAATGCACATACAGCTGTCATTGTGATATGTCATACACTAAAAAAATCAAAACCCACTTCATATTGACCAACGGTGTCACACACTCTCACAACACACACGCAGTCAGCAAATGCGAGATTCAAACTCCTTTACAACTACATTATCATACTACAGCAGTACACATTTACACGATGCACTATACACATTAGTGGGATTTCATCTTTCCACAGGTATATTTGTAGGATGGTGACATCATCAGACTTGACAAAGATGAGTATACGACTTTTAAGAGGTGTGAGTAGTCTCCAAAAAAGGTTGCTCCTTTCCAAGTAGACACACAGAGTTGGCAAGTGCAGGGATCAAACACCTACCGAGTTACATTATGATACTACAGCAGTATGCATTTACACAGCACACTATACACATTACTGGGATTTCACTTTTCCACAGGTATATTTGTACGATGGTGACATCATCAGACTTGACAAAGATGAGTATACCACTTTTAAGGGGTGTGAGTAGTCTCCAAAAAGGTTGCTCCTCCCCAGGGAGACACACACACTCGCACACAGTTGGCAAGTGCAGGAATCAACCCCCTACCTAACTACATTATGATACTAGGATGGTGACATCATCAGACTTCACAAAGATGAGTATACCACTTTTAAGGGGTATGAGTAGTCTCCAAAAAGGTTGCTCCTCCCCAGGGAGACACACACAGCTGGCAAGTGCAGGAATCAAACCCCTACCTAACTGCATTATGATTTATTTATTTATTTATTTATTTATTTATTTATTTATTTATTTATTTTACATTTGTTGACCGGGCTAGTCTAACTGGATATATGTCCATTTTCAGTAGAGGCCTGGGGAGAAAAGCTCCAAGCATTAGCAGTGACAAAGATTACAATATACAGTAATAGTCAAAATAAATTACAGGACATTGTTACATTGAGGTCGAGATAATTTATACAGAGTCCTTAGTAGGTTAAAACTAAGATCAAATACAGAGAGCAATCATTTAAGAGAGATACTACAGCAGTACACATTTACACGATGCACTATGCACATTACTGGGATTTCGTATATTTGTAGGATGATGAATCATCAGACTTGACAAAGATGAGTATACCACTTTTAAGGGATGTGAGTAGTCTCCAAAAAGGTCGCCTCTCCTAAGGGAGACACACATACTCACACAGTTGGTAAGTGCAGGAATCAAACCCTACTTAATTACATTATGATACAACAGCAGTACGCATTTACACGACGTGTTATACACGTTACTGAGATTTTGTTTTTCCACAGGTATATTTGTAGGATGATGAATCATCACACTTGACAAAGATGAGTATACCACTTTTAAGGGGTGTGAGTAGTCTCCAAAAAGGTTGCTTTTCCCCTAGGGAGACACACAAACAGTTGGCAAGTGGAAGAATCAACCCCCTACTTAACTACATTATGATACTACAACAGCATGCATTTACACGATGTGCTATACACATTACTAGGATTTCATCTTTCCACAGGTATATTTGTAGGATGGTGACATCATCAGACTTGACAAAGATGAGTATACCACTTTTAAGGGGTGTGAAGGTTACTCCTCCCCAGGAAAATGCACACAGTGGGCAAAGGCAGGAATCAAATCACTATCTAACTATATTATGATACTACAGCAATACACATTTACACAACACGCTATACACATTACTGGGATTTCACCTTTCCACAGGTATATTTGTAGGATGGTGACATCATCAGACTTGAGAAAGATGAGTATACCACTTTTAAGGGGTGTGAGTAGTCTCCAAAAAAGGTTGCTCCTCCCCAGGGAAACACACACACTCAGTTGGTAAGTGCAGGAATTAAACCCCTACCTAACTAGATTATGATACTACAGCAGTACACATTTACACAACACACTATACACATTACTGGGATTTCATATTTCCAGAGGTTTATTTGTAGGATGGTGACATCATCAGACTTGACAAAGATGAGTATACCACTTTTAAGGAGTGTGAGTAGTCTCCAAAAAGGTTGCTCTCTCCCAAGGGAGAGACAGGTACACAGACACACACACACACACACACACACACACACACACACACACACACACACACACACAGTTGGCAAGTGCGGGGTTCTTAATTCAAACTAAGTACGTCTTTACACTTCAGCAAGCAAAATGGAGTTACAGGGTGCAATACAGACATTACTTGCTGACAGTTTGCCCAAAGGTTTTTTTCATATTTGCTAACCTCAGCAGGCTTATCATACTAGGTGTATTTTGAGTGTATTGTATGCATAGGCCATGACCATATCATATATGGGTTGATGCACCACATGCTGGCACACACATGGTCAAACCGGTGGCTAAGTTCTGTCAACCCAATACTGGACAATACAGTCAAGAGGAGTAGGGTCATACAACCACAACACCAACAGTCTCACATAGACCTACAATATAAGCACCAGCAAAACACACACATAAATACACATTGCCATACTCGGAGAATACAAATATTAATCTGAAAAAGAGAGAGTCTTCTCCTAAGCAGACAAGCAAGCAACATGCACCTCCAAGCACACGCCAGAAAACACATAATACACCAAAGCAGTGTGCCTCACAACAGGCCTTAAGGCAAAACAACATACCCAACACACTAGTAATAGGTGACTCCATAGTAAGGCACACAGATGTTCCACTCACTCGGCTGGACAAAGGGAAGGTTACTGTCAGTTGTCTGTCAAGTGCTATGATCCGCCACATAACACAAGCACTTACATCACTCCAGAACAGGTACATATATAATGTGTTCTTTGTACATGTCAGTGTGAATGATCTGAGACATACCTCCCAGGACAACATGACAAGAGATATATAGTAGCTCTACGATCATGTAGCCCAGGCTGGTATGACCCTGACCTTGAGAAGCATATTACCTTCACCTTCATGATACTGCAATATAACAGAAAGACGATAAACTTCAACAATTGGCTGAGCTTCTGGTGTCATTCAAAGGGGATCCAGTTTCTGTCTGACATGATAGACAAGCCTCGTTGCTTCGCTACAGATGGTTTGCACCTGTCGCGCCTGTGCTTATGAATACCAGCCAAGGCTCTTGCTGTCCCCATATTACCTTTTGTAGGCAAGGCTCAAAGGTTCATAGATTCATAGGTTCATAGGTAGGTACTAGGCTATTGGCCCTGGGCCCTATACAAGCCCAGCCAAAAAGGTACCCTGGCTTTTGCCACCCAAGAAATTTATTTTCCTGTGCCACTGTTGAGCAGAGACACAGAAGTGATCCCCGGGGTGAATTTCCTATTTCCCATCCAATCAGTGCTAATGAGGAGCTTTGTTTGATATAGATAGGTAGTTTATTCCGGAGTATGGGAAGTCTCTGGGACAGGAATCTATCCCTCTGGCATGTTCTATTTATTGTGGTGACAAGGTTTAGGTCCCTAGAGCGTGTAGCTCAGAGGGATTGGGATTTCTTTAAGTGGAGCTTGTCCAACAGCTCTGGGTTTGACATAGCTTTGTATGTTAGGCAGAGATCACCTCTGAGTAGGCAATATGTGACAGAGTAAAGCTGGAGTTTTTTGAGACAGTCTGTGTAGGGCATGTGTTTGAGGCCAGTAATCCTCTTTGTGAAGTATTTCTGTGGCCTTTCCAGTTGTTGTAGATTTCTTGTGAGGTACATACCAAAATGGGCATTGTACTCTATAATGGATCTAATGAGTGATGAGTAGAGGGGAACAATGACCTCTTTTTTCTGCATGAGAAACCTTTTGTGATGAGGTGTGCCACATAGAAGGATTTCCTGACTACTATGGCAATGTGATTATCAAAGGAGAGAATACTGTCCACCTGTGTCCCAAGGTCTCTTATCACACTTTTGGAGTTAAGTATACTACCACCTATGTTGTAGTTCATGGGTACAGAGTTTTTACCAAAGGGAATGACAATGCACTTTTTTGGCATTGAGCTTGAGGCCATGGCTTTGACGCCAGGCATCTGTCTCAGTGAGGCCCTTTTGTAGGATGTCCACATTGTTAGTAGTTTCGATTATGGCTCCTAGTTTGCAGTCATCTGTGAACTTCATTAGCCAAAGACCTTCTGTGTTAGCCTGTACTTCAGGGAAGTAGATACCAAACAGGACAGGACCCAGGACTGAACTCTGTGGTACTCCACTTGTCACTGGTCTGAAGTCGGATTTGGAGTCTGCTACTTTCACAGTGTGGGTACTTTCAGTGAGCCAGTTGGCAACCCATCTTGTGACATAGGGATTTATACCTAGTTTAGTGAGTTTATCTATAATTCCAGAGTGGGGGATGATGTTGAAAGCCTTGACAAGATCTAGCTAGGCTGTGTGAACCACCTTACCCTTGTCTACGGCTTTGGTGACTGCTTCAAAGAAGTCTATCAGGTTTAGGAGACATGATCTGCCTTTTACAAACCCAAACTGGTTGGAGTCCAGAGTTTGGAGATTACCAATGTCTTTGTTTATAAGTTCCATGATGATACGTTCCATGGCCTTGCAGACCAGGCTCATCAGGCTAATGGGGCGCTAGTTCCCGGGGTCCGTGGTGGCTCCCCCCTTGTGTAGTGGGATAAGCATCGCTGTGTGCCATTCAGCAGGCACAAAGCCTGAGGTGAGGCTATGATTGAAAATGGTACTTAGGTGTGGTGCCAGTTCGTTCTATAGTTCATGTAGAATGCAGATTGGGATGTTGTCTGGTCCCATGGATGCTGTGTTCCTGACTTTGGAGAGTGTGCTTTTTACATGTGCAGCCGTGATTACAGGAACTTTGCATTCTTCCGGTATAGAGATGGGCTCTTTCATGGGTGAGACGAGGGTAAAGTTAGCACTGAACCTATCTGCCAGGATGTTGGCAACATCAGTTGGGTCTGTATATTTAGTGCCATTGTGCTGTAACTCAGAGCAGATCTGAGTGTTGCCATTGAGATTCTTGACATAGCTATAGAATGCTTTGTGGTTGCCCTTAGAATCAGTGGCGATTTTGTTTTCATAACTAGCTTTGGAGGATTTTATCAGGGATCACAGCTTCTTACTGAGGCTGACCAGGGAGCTCCTCCACTCATGGGATTTTACTCTCTTTTGCAACAGTTTCTTCCTTCTGTTGTACAGTTTGTTTATGGCAGGGGACCACCAGATTGGCTTCCTTTTTTTGGAGGATAGCGTCTTGGTTTTCTTTGGGATAGCATGATCCATGCACTCATGTAAGTGCTTATAAAGTGCAATTGTGTAGGATTCAGTAGTCGTAACTGTATTGTCCATCTGCATGGGTGTCATGACGTTTACCACTTCTGTCTTAAGAAGCATGAAGTTGGCTTTGGAGAAATTTTTTAACATGGTTTCCTTAATGGGGTTGGGGGAAGAATGTGTATATGTAGGGTAATTAGCTTATGGTCGGACTGGACCAATGAGGCATTGACTTCAGGTGTGGAACACTGGTCACTCAGGACAAACCAAACCCCGTAAACAATACAAATAACCACAAAGTGAGCTAAATGCTACTCATTGCCAGAAGTCTCAACCTCCAACTGCACACACTTGAGGCACTTCTCAGTATGGAGAATATTGATATCTGTGCAGTAACAGAAACCTAGTTCAAGGCTCCAGAGAGTACACCAGCACTACCAGGATATTACTCATTCCATACCTTCCAGCATCAGAACCTGGATCATAGCACATAGGGTGGGGATGTATCCATATTCATCAAGGATACCTACACCTCTCTCTACATCCTCTCTACAGGATATGTACCCAAGGAATGTTGCACAGCAACGTTCTTCCCACTCCACAAGGGTGAGGCCACAAACGACCCTTGGCATTCACGCTCTGTGAGCCTGACGAGTCTGGTCTGCAAATCAGTGGAGCCAATCATAATGGAAGTCAACAATAAAGACATTGGGAACCTTCACACAGTTGAGCACACCCAGTTTGGCCTCATCAAATGCAGATCACGCCAACTGAACTGGGTGGATTTCTTTGAGACAGTTACCCAGGCTACAGATGATTGAAAGGGGCTCCACACAGCCTACCTATAACTCGCTAAGGCCTTTGACACCATTCCCCAGTCAGGTATCATAGATGAACTCACCAACCTGGGCATAAATCCATACATCACAAGATGGATTGCAAACTGGCTCACAGATAGATCCTACAAATTAAGAGTTGCTGGCTAAATGTCAGACTCTAAACCGGTAACAACTGGTGTCCCCCAGGGTTCAGTCCTGGGGCCCCTCCTGTTTGGTATAGACTTCTCAAAAGTACATGCCAGCACAGGAGGGTTGTGGTTGACTAAGTTTGCTGGGAACTGTAAACTGTTTGCCATAATAGATTCCCCGGATTACACAAATATTCTCCAGAAGGGACTCTATGAGACAGATGTGTGGTGTCAGAATCATGGCCTCAAGCTCAATGTGAAAGAATGCATAGTAATCCCCTTTGGGGAAAACAAAGTACTCACAAACTACCACATAGGTGTTACCCCCTAAAAACTAACAAGGTAATAAGGGATCTGGGGACACAAGTAGATAGTCATCTTTCCTTTGACAACCATGTTGCCAAAATGATTAGGAAATCCTATGTGGCCCACCTAATCAACAAAGGGTTTGCATCAGGATCAAAAGAGGTAGTGGTGGCCCTCTACTCTTAGGTCATCAGACCCATCATTGAGTACATTGCACCATTTTGGATGTACTCGACTAAGCATATCCAGCAGCTGGAGAGACCACAGAGGTACCTCACCAAGAGGATTACTGGCCTCAAACAGTTGTGTTATGCAACACAACTGGTAAAACTAAATATGTTCTCCGTTGCATACTGCCTACTCAGAGGTGCACTCTGCCTAACATACAGAGCCATGTCCAACACATCACTGTTGAACATGCTCCATCTACGGATTACAAAACTGAGTCGCACTACACACTCCAGGGATATGAACCTCATCACAACAATGAATACAACATGCTGGTGGGATAGAGTACTATCCCAGACACTTGCCTTACTGTGGAACAGAGTCCCAATGTACATCAGACAGAGCCCCTCGCTGACACTCTTCAATAGGAACCTTGATGAGTGGATGGGAAACAGACAATTCATGCCAGGCATCACATCAGCAGCCCCACTAGAAAGGAGCTTAGGGTACTAACTATTAGAACTAGGGCTTAGGAGACTAACCAGTGGGGTGGTAAAGCTGCACAACTTGCCTAGGCTAATATATGCCTTTGTGAAGATAGTCTACTACATACCTATGAACCTATGTGACAGGTACATGTCTACAGATAGTAGATGTGTACTTCATTGTACATTCATGTTGTACAGCAGGCACATGCACCACATACACTGTAATGCTTAGATATACTGGTGGCAATTATGTACAGTGGGTGAGATGTGCACCTCATGTCTTTTGTGCCATTGGGATGTGTGCTGGGTGGGACAGTCCTGGATGGCTCCCTGTCATGGTCACCCTCTTACACACATCTCTGCACATCCATCTTTGGTTTATTATACTGTGTTCCCCCTACGTATATATAGGTACATAGGTAGGTAATAGGCTATCTGCCTGAAGGCGTATATTAGTATGGCCAGAGTGTGCAGCTATCACGACACATGGGGTTAGTTCCCTAGGCCTCTGTGTAGTAGAGCTGTTGAAGTGATCCATGGTGTGACAGTTCAGTTTCACATACACTCATCAAGGCTCCGCTGGAAGACTGTCAGTGAGCGACTCAGCTTAAGGTAGGTTGGGAGCCTGTTCCAAAGCAAGGGAAGTCTGTGAGTTAGTAATGTATCCCTCCAATATGTTCTATTTATTGTTGTGATGATTATATCCCTAGAGCATGTAGCACAGTAAGCTTGGGTTTACTTCAGATAGAGCATGTCCATCAGTTCTGCATTGGACATGGACCTGTCTGTTGGGCAGAGATCGCCTGAGTAGACAGTATGCAACAGAGTACAGATTGAGTTACTTCAGTCTTGTTGCATGGGGCAACTGTTTGATGCCAGTAATCCTCTTGTTGAGGTACTTCAGTGGTCTTTCCAGCTGCTGAAGGTGTCTAGTCAGATTCATCGCAAGTGTGCCGTGATACGCTCTGATGGGTCTGATAACTGATGAGTAGAGGGAACCTCCTTTGACTTACATGCAAAGACATTGGCAATTTGTGGGAACACATAGCATAATTTTCTAACAACTTTGTGAATGTGTTTCTGGAAGTAGAGATGACTATCCACATGTGTCCATAGATCCCTTATTATTACCTCCATATTTAGGGTGTTGGCACCTATGTGGTATTTGTATGACTGTAACTCGAGGCCATAATTTTGACACCACATCTGTCTGACTGAGACCCTTTTTAAGGATGTCTCTGTTGTCCCAAACATTGATTATGACAACCTTTTTGCAGTCATCCACAAACTTTGCTAACCATAGCCCTCGTGTGTTTGACTGTATTTCTGAAAATTATAGACCAGACAGGAGGGGTCCCAGGACTGAGCCATGGGGGACAGCAGTTGTTACCAGCTTACAGTCCAACAGGGAGACCACAATTCTTACCTTGTGGGATCTATCTGTGCCCCAGTTGGCAATCCATCAGATGACATACGTGTTTATGCACAGGTTGTTGATTTTGTGGATACGACATGTGTGTGGGATGTTGGAAAAGAGCTTTTCAAGGTCTATGTAGGCCGTGTGGAGCTCATTTCATTGATGTATGTCCTGGGTAACTGCCTTGAAAACTGTCTAGCAGGTTTAGGGACCATGATCTGCCCCTGACCAAACCAAAATGAATAGGGTTGGGTGTTTGTAGGCTCTCAATAGCTCTGTTTATGAGTTCCATAATGATGGACTCCATGGCCTTGCAGATCAGGCTTATTGGGCTTATAAGACAATAGTTCCCATGGTCTGTTGTGCAAGTGTGTGGAGTGTGCCAAACGTTGCTTTAACCCATTCAACAGTTTCATATCCTGTACAGAGGGTGAGTCTCAACAGACTGTTCATGTGCAGGGTCTGTTCGTTTTGGAGTTTACATATGACACAGCCAGGGACACCATGTCATCCCATAGACACTGTGTTTTTAGGTTTGGATAGAGCTGTTTAACCATTGTATATGTGATTTCTGGCTTTTTGCAATCTCCAGGTATGGTAATGGGCTCTTTTGTCAGTGAGAGGGGGGTAAATATGTATGAACCTGTCTGACAAGATGTTGGCAATGTCAGTCATATACATGTATTTATTTACACTTTGCACTGACTCAGAACATATATGAGTTTACATTGATATTTATGACATAGCTAAAGAAAGCTTCATGGTTCTCTATGGACTCTTTGGCAATATTTTTGCCAGAACATGGCTTGGATAATGTTAGGAGTGCTCATTGTTTCTTGATGATACTGATCGGAGATTTATTGATCTTCTTTGGATTTTCACTTTCTTTGAACAACTTAAGTACTTGTATTACATAGTTTGATTATGACAGGGGTCCAATATATTATATGGGTCTGTCTTCATATCACTGTGTGCGCAAGGCAGGATTGGTGAATAGTGACATGTGTCTGGAGTAAGAATTGCAACTGCCAGATATGTGGCCCACTGCTGTACTCAGACATGGCCTGTGTGTGTGAGCATGCTCAGTATGACCTTTCAGTATGTTGTTGACTGACATTTGCTTCGTTTGTTTGTGTGTGAGCATGCCCAGTATGACCTTACAGTATGTTGTTGACTGACATTTGCTAAATTTGTTTAAGTGTGTGAGCATGCCCATTATGGGCATATATATACTATATATGTGTGTGAAAATTCAAGTTGGTTTTTACTTCAGGGCTCACCTTTTTGTTGTACATCGACAGGAGGCACGCTGTGCCTGCAGGGCTTCTATGAGTCAATTTGCATAGACTTATCAACATTTCTACATAAAGGGGGGACAGCTATTATTTGTACATTTCTACCCGGGGGGGCACACCTGATTGTTACTGTGGGTGTACATAGGATGAGGGGCACACCTGACACTTATATACATTTGCTAGGCCTGCACTGCTATGTCAGGTACTCCATTTCAGTCTGTACTGTTGCCTATCATACTGGCTTGAGGCATACCACTGTACTACAGACCTTAGCTTCCAATTACATGCATATTAGTTTGTGACTTCATAGCCTACCCAATGTTCATCACACTGCCTGGCCTGCTGTTATCTGTCTGCATAGGTCTGGGGGGATGTTACTTATATGCCTCTTCAGAGGACATGATACAGCATTTGTTTGTGTTTGCGTTTGTCTACAATTGTCCTGCTGGCTGTGGCTGTTAGGTATGTGACCCCCCCCCCCAACTGGTATGTGTGAGTGACTTAAGTTGTGTCTGTACCAGTGAAATGCTGTCATGGCTTAGTGGTTCAGTACTGTGACTATAGTGCACAGTATCCTGAGTTCGAGCCCTGTCACTGCTTTTTATTTTCCTGATGGGCAGACATGACTGGTTAAGGAACAGTAAAGCAGGTGTGAGCGTGTTTACTCAACTTTGCTCAACTTTGCCCGACTTTGACTTTGCCCAACTTTGCCCGACTTTGCCCAACCTTGCCCAACTTTGCCCGATGTTGCGCTGGTTAGCGCAGTGCGCAGCTACGCCCAATTATATTTAAATATTCTCAATACTGGTAAAATGTGCTTAGCAGTGCTTTATATTGCTTAAAATAGGGCACTCATGCCTCAGGTGGTGCTGCAGGGCTTCCTATGTCAGATGCACATAATACACTCCCTATATATGTTTGAAAACAGGTAGTGTCAAGTTAGGCATCCCTTTTACTGTATGTGCAAGTCAGAGTGAGGTGTCATTTCCAGGGTTCCTGCTGAGTCAGTGTATGTGCTATGCGTTGACTCTTTGCCAAGGCCAGGGCATACTGGGCATGCCTCCTTCTGCCTACTGGGGCAGGCTCAGGTTGTTCCTCCTCCGAGTCACACTGTGCCTGTGCAGGCCTTGGTAATGGTGTGGGGCTGTTTGGCCCTGCCCCATGCTGTTCCTGCTGCAGCTGTTTCTGCAGGATCATATTGTGTAGCATGGCACATACCATAACAATTTGGGTACATGTAGTTGGTGAGTACTGCAAGGCTCCACCAGATGTGTCCAGGCACCAGAACCGTGACTTGAGCATCCCAAACACATGCTCAATTATGTTTCTTGTTTGTGCTAGTGCCTCATTATGGAGTTCTTGTTCAGGTGTGTGTGCATTTCTGATGGGTGTCATCAGCCATGGTACCAGTGCGTATCCAGCATCCCCCACTAGGTGACCATCAGGGATGTCCCTACTGGAAAATCTCTGGTACAGCTGCATCAGATGCCAGATGTGGGAATTGTGATAGCTTCCAGGGCAGCCAGCACACACATTCATTATTATGCCCTGGGTATCACACATGACCTGGCAGTTGATGGAGAAGTCCTTGCGGTTGATGTAGACCCTACCCCGCTCACCGGGTGGTGCTTTGATGCGTATGTGCGTGCAGTCTATTGCACCCACTACCTCAGGGTATTCTGCTATTTGGTGGAAAAGATGCATATTGCTGGCCAGTGCCTCACAGGAATTGGGGAAATATACGTGGTCACTGACATGTACTGACATGGCATCCAGGAACTGGTGGAGTACCCTAGATGCTGATGCCTGTGAAATCCCCATCATATCACCAGTCGTTCTTTGGAAGGTACCTGTAGCTAGTATTCTTAGGCCAACTCATACCTTGGTATTCACCGGGATGGATTCCCCTCTGTTGGTTCTGTGTGTGAGGCGTGGCCGGCACAGCTCAACAATTTGCTGTAGGAGGTCTCTGTCGACCCTATAGTGCTCCACTAATTCCAGCTTATGTAGCCCCTGGTAGGTTACCCTGGGTCTGTACACTCTTCTCCGTCTCCTCACTGTGGGTTGCTCAGCAGCATTCACAACATCACCACCCTCAGCACCTTGCACATGTTGGTTTATGATAGCAAGAGAAGCCCCTAACATTTTGTCTGACTTAAGCTTTTTAAGCTTTCTCTCTTTGTATACTGCAGTGTTGCAGAGTTCTTAGGAAAAAACAGGGGGGAATGCTGCTTGCAGAGTTTAAAGTGCTGGGCTGGGCTAGTCTGCTGCCTGTGTAATTGGCTGATTCTGATATATTTCACCTGGCAGCTCTGCTAGTTCTCCTTGGTCAATTTCCTACTACTTCTTTTCCTTCCTTTTGCCTTTCTTTTTCCTCCTGGGGGAAGTGCCGTGCAAACAAGTGCAAACGCATGCACACACGCGCACATGCTGTGTGCATGTTTGCAAGGAGTTTCCTATCTTTTAACATTGTGCACCTTTGGTTTGAGGTTTTCAAATAGGACAACTGTAGGCATGCCTCTTGCAATCCTGAGTAGCTCAAAGCAAACATAATCCACTGTGCTCCAATTAGCTTACAGCCTGTCTGACACACCCCCTCATGATGTCACCTATATTCTACTCTACTACTCACCTACTCCTACTCTTACACTCTTGGGACATGGCTCACATGCTGGGGAAAATTGGGATTCACTATCCGTATCCTCATTTGCATTGGATTGCCTACTAATGCATGGTTACATCTATAACACTGAGCCCCCCCCCCCCTTTTAGCAACCACTACTCAGTGGCCATGTTGCCTTCAGCCTGCCATTCACCTGCATGGCAGAATAAGGTTTTTAGTGAAAATGCCTATTTTTGGCTGTTTTTAAATTATATTCTTGTTTTTATAAGCGCCACACATTTGCACGGTGCTGCACTATGCTTAAACATCGGAGATCAAGGAAAGAAAAAGTTAAATTTTTATATTTGTAAACATTTATAAATGCCAATGGCCTTATATATGGCCATTGGCGTGCTTCCTCAACTGTATACATCCTTTATTTGGAGCTGTCATAGCTCTGTTTAGCTATTTGCAGAATGGTACTCCGTTACCAACGGAGTACATTTCTGCAGCTAACACTAATCTTCCATGGACAGGTTAGTGTTTCCTGGATCGCAAATTTACCTCATTTTCATGGCTTTCACCAGCAAATGAGGTAATTTGCATACCATGACACTGTCCATGCAAGAGTAGCTTTAGCAGCTCTCGTGCACGCCCCTGCCAGCTGTACCTGGATCGCATGGCAGACATATTGCCGGCGTGAGCTCCTTCACACATCTTGCACTCCATGCAAGCTTTTGTAAATCCGGCCCATTGAAAAGCCCATAAATATAAAATTAGATGCTGTGAATCGAGACAAGTATTTAGAGTTCAGTCAACTTGTCTTTTGTATTCTACCTCACTGATTGTTTATGGTGATAAACCATCGGGGGCGGGGGGGGACTGCTTTCCACTCATGGAACTGAATGTTCCAACCTGCATCACAGCTTGCTCTCCCACTAAATTTTCCTCTTTGGCTCCAACTAGAGAGTCATTTTGCTACCCCCATTGTCCCAAATGTGTCTCCATCCAGCTGTTTTCACTCTACAGAAAGGTACAGTGGATTCTTGTATTTTCTTAATCATTATGGTTTATTTCATTTTGGTTCAAACTTGTACTAGAAATATATAATTAAGATTTCACTGTGTTTAATTGTAGATAAGTGTTGTGTCTTTGCTGTTAATGTGTAGTACATATATCAGCACATCTACTGACTTTTTACTCTAGGTTGCAGTAATAGCATCAAAGTTTGTCTTTCTGCTATTAATGTGTAGAAACTGAATTATGAAGTTTCTACTGGCTGGTGTTGTACAGTAGGATTCAGTGTAACCATCAATATTTTTCTTGTTATTTGTACTGCAGTTACATCAAGTAAGTCTATAGTCTGTTGCCATCTGGCTAAGTGTTCTTTTTATTTTTTTCTCTCTCTCTTTTCTTTCTCCCTGCTAATCTGTAGTACATATGTTTATGTTATGTATATATGTTTCCACTAACTTCTACTGAAGGCTTGTATTGTAATACCTGAATTTATGTTTGTATGAACAGCACAGTTACTGGGTAATGTTAGTTTTGTCATTCTCTAGAGTTGCTTCCTTTTTGATTTTTATATATGATACACTCTCTAGCTGTCTGCCTTTTCTAAATGCTTAAATATTCGATTTACAGATTGTATGTTGTGTAGCAAAGAGTGGGATATAACAGATAGGCATGCCTCCTGTCCCTCTAACATCTGTAAACCTACATCTCAGTAACCCCACACTTGCATGCATACACATATCTCTTATTAGTTTAGTATATTTTTCTTTCTGTCCTTCTATACTGTGGAAGCCACCATTTTTGTTTTTAATAATCCCAAACTTGCATACCTACAAATATCTCCTGTATGCTTATTGTCCTGTTTAAAGGTTAGTAAGCTGAAATGCAAAATTGTGAACATTGTGAAATATAGTGCACTACTCTTGTTTGCCAAACATTACTTAAGGTGGATGAGTATAGCCAAATAGTACTGTACCTAACTAGTTCAACCAAAGAAATCCTTAACTTTCTCTCTCTCTCTCTCTCTCTCTCTCTCTCTCTCTCTCCCTCCCAGTGAAACAAGCACATATTCCTTCTGCAGCAGCAGCAGCAGTAGTCAGACTTATCATATCGCACTACCTAAAGAACTTGCACAGCTGAATTTCACCTGCAGTTGGCAAAAAGTGCAAAAGCAGCAAAACAAAGTTAAATCTATGTAAGGCAATATTATAGCAATAACCCACGCCTGGGTGTGGGTAATGCGGGATTTACCCACGGTTGGCGTGGTTTGGTCGAGGCGAAGCCGGGACCAAACAAAGACAACCATGGGTAAATCCCACACCCAGGCATGGGTTATTGCTATTATACTATGACATTATTTAAGAAAAGAAATAATTACTTTTCTTAAATAATGGCATTGTATAATGCCTCTTTGCTGCCCTTCCGCAGCTGTCTGGTATCCGCGGCAGTTCTGATATACTGCGCATGCCTACGCAGTACATCAGAGCTGTGGCCAAAAGCAATGGAGAAAGCAAGATCTCCGTTGCTTTTTACTGTTTCGCTATGTTAACTGGATTTAACATAGCGAGACAGCTTTAAAAAAAGCAACGGAGATCTCCGTTGCTTATTTTAAAGCTGCCTCACTATGTTAAACCCATTTAACATAACGAAACAGTAAAAAGCAATGGAGATCTTGCTTTCTCCGTTGCTTTTTTTTTCAAACCTGTCTCGCTATGTTAAATGGGTTTAACATAGCGAGACAGCTTTAAAATAAGCAACGGAGACAAGTATTTAGAGTTCATTCAGCTTGTCTTTTGTATTCATGAACATTCTACCTCACTGATTGTTTATGGTGGTAAACCATCTGGGGGGTTCTTTTTAAACCCATTTAACATAGTGAGACAGGTTTAAAAAAAAAGCAATGGAGAAAGCAAGATCTCCGTTGCTTTTTAGACACTGTGTCGCTATGTTAAAGGAGTTTAACATAGCGAGACAGCTTTAAAAAAGCAACAGAGATCTCCGTTGCTTTTTTTAAACCTGTGTCACTATGTTAAACTCTTTTAACATAGCGAGACAGTGTTTTAAAAAAGACTTATACTAATGGAAAAAAGTCCGGGCGACCGGACCTTTTTCCATTAGTATAAGTCGATTTACAACGTGCACGCTGGCCAATCAGCGTGCACGTTTTGGAATATTAATGGGGGATCATGGTATAAAACTTAATTTGTTAAGTCTAGTTTGCATTGTTTTGTAGTGTTGAATCTCCTGGAAGGATATCCCCGCCCCCCCCCCACTCATTCACCCTCACTCATAGGCCTTTTTACTGCTGAAGGTGAAGCTACATTAACACTTCAGCATATTTCACTCTTATCAGTGTAACATATACCTGGAAAACATTGAAAAGCCCATAAATATAAAATTAGATGCTGTGACTCGAGACAAGTATTTAGAGTTCATTCAGCTTGTCTTTTGAATTCATGAACATTCTACCTCACTGATTGTTTATGGTGGTAAACCATATGGGGGGTTCTTCCCACTCCGTTTGCACTGCTCACTCCGCTTCCGTGCCCTTCCACCATATCCCACCCTCCTCCAGCACCTCTACTCTTATCCTAAGCAAACCACTCCCCCTCATTCCAATGATCCAATTACATACAACCCAGCCTTGTCCACATGCACATTTCATACACAACTTACTTTCTTTTATTTAGCCATACTTAACTGCTCTGCTTTACATCCATCCCCTTGAACTCATATGCTCTCTACTATACTTTTTTGCATCTTACTCTACCACCACAATACAATCAGCACCTCAAACTATTTTAAATTAACTTCAGGCTTACCACCTTCTCTTCTGCTATACACACAAACTAGCATTGCACCATAACTTTACCACTGACCAATCACATCAACCCCACCCATCCTTATCACAAACTGCAAAGTAAAACACCTAACCACATTATCAAAGCCCACGCTAAAGTCAAAACATTCCAACCTTACCTTCAGCTGCACATGTATCACATAACAATCTTTATTTCCACCTGTACTACATTCAAACACACAACTTCCACTTCTACTATTTTAAACCCACTATCACAGCTGACATGCTCCCCTAACTTGCCTGGCCTCTTTACTCTTAATTCTGAACCTCACTACAGCTATACCATCGCATACCCCCACACCAATACACATCAACAACCTCCTCTAACCCTCTCCCCAATAAACAACACAGCTTCTCATGTATCTCCTCCCAGCTTTTCCCCTATACCATCCCATTCTATTCAAGCCACAAACTGGCCTCCTCACCTCCTATGAAACCACACTTGACACCAGTACTCTCACCTAGGAATAAAAAACACTTCCCATGGTACGCATTCCTCATTACCTATCTACTCAAATATGGAGACATACATCCTAACCCTGGCCCACCATCTAATCCTAACCACAAGAGTAACCCCAAAGATTTAAACATACTTACACTTAACCTTAGTGGTATATGTAATAAAATAGCCCCTCTGCATGCCTGGATTGATCAAAATAAACCTGACATACTAGCCCTTACTGAAACATGGCTATATCCCAATGTAAAAGACTCAGAAATAATACCGCCACACTTTGCAATAACCAGAAGAGATAGATTTAAAAAAAACGGGGGAGGGATAGCACTTCTATCTCCCTCTACATTCAACATCACACCCTATACCAGTAATATACCCATCTTTTCCAATGCTGAGGTACTAATCTCCTTTTTGAACCTTAATATATCAAAAATTATTTGCATAATAGTAATATATATCCCACCAGGTAACAATATACCAGTGTTGGAAAATATTTTATCCTGGACATCCCAAACAATAAACCTTAAAACAGTAATCTTAGGAGACGTAAATATAGATTGGCAAACCATAGCTTCCGACTCCCCCACAAATAGTATAAATATGTATGTTTTTTCTCACCTTATCAATGCGCCAACAAGATACAGCAAAGATCTTGCCTGCCAATCCACCTTAGACTGGATTATAGTATCCCACCCTGCTAATTTTCCCTCCTCTGGTACACTGCCTAGCTCCCTGAGTGATCATCTACCAGCTTACTCCCTTACAACAAACTCCCAACAACTAAGAGTACACACTATAAAATCAGTTAGGAGCTCAATTAATTTTTGTCAGCATAGATTCAACCATCTCCTACAGGAAATAGACTGGACACCCCTTAAACAGCTGCCCCTTAATGATGCTGTACTATACTTTAATAACACCTCCCTTCACGTACTTAATACACCAGCTCCCATTTGTATGAGAAGAATCAAAAAGAACTCGGCACCATGGCTCTCTAAGGAATGTAAACACCTGATGAAGCAAAGGGACCTAGCCTGGTCAACCTGGAAACAAAACAAAAATGAACAAAATCATATAAATTTCAAAACACTACGTAACAAAGTGACAAAACTAATCAACAGAGATAAGAAGTCATATGATTCCCAGCTTCAGTTCCAGCATAAAATCAACCCCAGTAAATTTTGGCACTCCATATCTTTGCTACTTAACCCTGGAAGAAATGGAGAGGACACCCTATCACCTGATACCCCTCCATCACAAATAGCTGAAAACTTTAACAAGAACTTCATAAAATCAATTTCAGACCTACTAACTAACACCCTTAATGCTGGATCCCCCCACCCTTCAACCAATTCAGACACCGACCCCAGGCCATCAACTACTTCTAACCCCATCATTACTAACCCCCGTACTCAACAAAATGTCATACAAACCCCAATCTCATTCCAGCCCATACCCACTGACACCATTAAGAAACTGCTACAAAAACTAAAACCTTGCTCTACTTCAGCTGACAATCTCCCCTCATACCACCTCAAACTGGCTGCCATCTCAGTGGCCTACCCAATCAATATCCTTATAAATAGGTCTTTATCTGAATCAGAAGTACCTATCAAATGGAAACAATCTCATATCACCCCCATCCACAAAGGAGGCAACTCTTTTGATCCATCCAATTTCTGTCCTATATCCATCTTGTCATCCATATCCAAAATTCTCGAGAGAGGTATCCATCAGCAGGTAATGCAATATCTATTGCAAAACAATCTTTTAACCAAAACTCAACATGGCTTGCAACCCCGTCACAGCACAACTACAGCCCTATTATTCTTTACAGACACCATGAACAAGGCCAGAGATGTAGGATGCTATACAGCCTCAGTATTCCTTGATCTCTCCAAGGCCTTTGATACAGTGTCTCACCCCTTACGTTTGAACATACTGTCTAACTTAGGCTTCTCACATAACACAGTAAAATGGTTTCAGAGATACCTCAAGGATCGTAAACAAGCAGTGAAATGGTCAAACAAACTCTCACCCTTTCTCCACAAGCATACTGGAGTCCCCCCAAGGCTCCATCCTAGGACCCCTACTCTTCAACATTTTCACAAACAACCGTCACACTGCCTCTCATCCTGGGACCCTCATTCAATATGCTGATGATTCCACCATAATCTCCACTGCCCAATCACTACCAGAACTACTCTCAAAATCTCAACAGTCCTTTACAGCAGTTGAATCCTGGCTAAGAAAAGCCCAACTCTTTCTTAATCCAAAGAAGACAAAACTAGTACTCTTTCATCCCCAAAACACCTCCCTTGTCACTGATCATTTCAACATCCTGACATCTGACAACACTGCCATTGAAACAGTGCAGGAAACCAGACTTCTAGGTGTTATTATTGACAATAAACTTTCATTCGGCCCCCATATACGCAAAATATAAAGAAGACTCATCAAAAGCTGGGACTCTTGTATAGAAACAAGCATTTCTTTACTGCAGCAACAAAAACTACCCTTGCAAAAATATTTTTACTTCCCTCTCTTCTGTATGGTGCCCCTATCTTAGCCAACTTACAAAAGTCTACCCTAAGCAAGTTGTAACAGTGCTACAACAAAGTTGCAAGTTTGCCACAAACTCTACATATCACACACACCATTGTAAACCACTCTTAGAATTAAACTGGCTTGAACTACCCAGCCAACTTGCCATTGTTCAGCTAGCCACCTTGCACAACCTTATTTTCAAGCCTACTGCCTGCCCTGCACTAACCAATCTAGTTGCACCTTACACCCCAAATCAATCCCTACGATCAGAAGACAAAAATTGCTTGGCTATCTCAAAACCCATAAGAAAACCTGGTCACTCTCTGTATTCATACTCTGTCTCTATACATTGGAATTCACTACCTTTAGCTATCAGATTTATTCCTGTTCTAACCCATTTCAAAGCCACTTTAAATAATCATCTCAAAAATACATGGCTCTGCTCCTGCATACAGCCTGCCTAATGCTCGGGTCTTCCTCTTTTCTTACATTTCAATCCCTCACAGACTGCAAGATCGGTGGTGCAGCGGTAGCATTGTTACCTCACAGCAAGAGGCTCTCCCGTTCAATTCCTGGCTGGAGCACCTTCTGTGTGGAGTCTGCATGTCCTCCCTATGGTCGAGTGGTGTTCTAAAGACATGCGTAGAATGGGCGTGCCTTTGTTGAAGGTTGGGTGTCGAGCTGGCACCTTGGCACTGTAAAAATCTACTGCCAATCATTAACAGACCGGAGTTCCACTGTGGTGACCCCTAACTGGGAAAAGCCGAAAGAAAAACAACAACAGACTGCAAGATCCTAAAGCTCCTCTGCTTCTGTACCATATCCCTAAGCTGCTGCTCAGGCTTTATTGCTTCTACTCTTCTTAACTCTCTCTTGCTATATGTCTGCATCACTAACTTTCTGGCCGCTATTTCTACATCATGTATGATGAGAGTGACTATTATCATCTGCAAAGTCTTAACTGTATAGAACTGTTTAGATGTACAGTAATATTATAGCAATAACTCATGCCTGGGTGTGGGTAATGCTGGATTTATCCACGGTTGGCGTGGTTTGGTCATGAGGGCGAAGCCCGAGTGGCCAAACAAAGCCAACCGTGGGTAAATCCAGCATTACCCACACCCAGAAGTGGGTTATTGCTATTTTACAATGACATTATTTAAGAAAAAAAAATACTTTTCTTAAATAATGGTGTTGTATAATGCCTCCTTGCTGCTCTTCCGCAGCTGTCTGGTATTCTGCGGCAGTTCTGATGTACTTCGCATGCGTATGCCTACGCAGTACATCAGAACTGTGGGCAAAAGCAATGGAGAAAGCAAGATCTCTGTTGCTTTTTACTGTTTTGCTATGTTAAATGGGTTTAAAATAGTGAGACAGCTTTAAAAAAAGCAACGGAGAATCTCCGTTGCTTATTTTAAAGCTGTCTTGCTATGTTAAACCCATTTAACATAGCGTGACAGTTTTGAAAAAAGCAACGGAGAAAGCAAGATCTCCGTTGCTTTTTACAAACTGTTTCGCTATGTTAAATAGGTTTAACATAGCGAGACAGCTTTAAAATAAGCAACGGAGATCTCTGTTGCTTATTTTAAAGCTGTCTCGCTATGTTAAACCCATTTAACATAGCGAGACAGGTTTAAAAAAAAAGCGACGGAGAAAGCAAGATCTCCATTGCTTTTTACATACTGTCTCACTATGTTAAAGGAGTTTAACATAGCGAGACAGCTTTTTAAAAAGAGATGTCCGTTGCTTTTTTTAAAGCTGTCTCGCTATTTAAACTCCTTTAACATAGCGAGACAGTGTTTTAAAAAAGACTTATAGTAATGGAAAAAGTCCGGGCGACCGGACCTTTTTCCATTCGTATAAGTCGATTTACAACGTGCACGCTGACCAATTAGCGTGCACGTTTTGTAATATTAATGGGGGGTCATGGTATAAATTACAACATCTTATAGCAGTTTGTTCTTTCTACTTATTTTTGTATAGTATTTCTAATGTAATCTTTATTGTATTGGATTATACTGTATTTGTATTTTACTTTATGTGGAGCTTTTCTCCCTGGGCCTCTGCTGAAAACGGGTTCTATAAACCCATTCAGACCACCCCGGTAAACAAATGTTAAATAAGTAAAATAAAATGAATATAGCATAGGCTAGATTCAAACCTGCTGAATCTAGACTGTTTGGTATTTTGGTATCACTGTGCTCTTAAACCAGCCATCTTACATTAAGAGGGCCTCCCTGCACCCTTCTGGCAGAAGTGTGTAGCTAAAGACCCATTTGAACTGGGGATTGCTGGAGAAAGGCTCAGTTTGGGGCTTTCCCATTGGTAGTTGTGTTAAAAACTGTTTAAATTCAGCTGTATATAAGCCTCACATTTGCCCAATGCAGCACACCACTCAATGGGGTTTAGTAGTATCCTGTATAGATGCAAACACCTGGAACATTATTTTTCCCTAGAGACCTTCCAGCAGAACCCCCAAGCTTCCCTGCTGAGCAAAAGGCAACTCAGTCTCACTCTAAGCATCGTTCTCACACTTATCATCCACAACCTGCTATATACCCACTGCCTTTGCTACTGGAAGTAAAACTAGATCACTAGTTAAGCCAAAGTCTTAAGTCCAGCTAGCCCACTTCCTTCTCAAATACCACATTGAAAAAAATCCTGCCAGAATGGATGGGCAGTTTTCCGTCATTTCTCCTGCCAGCTTGATTGATATGGGCATCCTGAGGCAATGTAGCAATTGCTTTATGTATACTAACAGCCATTTTCTCCTAAAGCAAACTAACCCCCTATGTGAGAGATGGAAATACACTGTAAAAACAAATTAGACAAATATCAGTACACGCACACACATGCACACGCACACACACACACACACACACACACACACACACACACACACACACACACACACACACACACACGCATGCGAGTGAGCACACACACACACACACACACACACACACACACACACACACACACACACACACACACACACACACACACACACACACACACACACACACACACACACACACACACACACACACGTGTCTCAGCAAAACACATCAAATGTCTTGGTAACAGGCGACTCCATAGTGAGACACACAGTTGTCCCCCTCACCAGACTGGACAAGGAGAAGGTCACAGTCAGCTGCCTATCAGGTGCCAGGATCCGACAAATCATGCATGCACTCAAGTCACTTAACAAGTACCATTATGACTCTGTCATAGTCCATGTTGGAATGAATGACTTGAGACATACCTCTCCAGACTATATGAGGAGAGACATGACAGAACTCTCTGATTATGTGTCCCAGACAGGTATGTCCCTAGCTCTAAACAGTATCCTACCCTCACCCAGGATGATGCCACAATAGAAACAAAAAATGATTGACTTCAACAATTAGCTTTGCTTCTGGTGTCTGTCCGGGAGAGCCAGTATCTGTCAGCCTGGGATGATATGGTAGATAGACCTCACTGCTTTGCTAGAGATAGTCTGCACCTGTCTTTCCTAGGCTTTTAGATACTGACAAAGGCCCTTGTCTCCCCCATAGTGCCTTTTTAGACAATGTCAAAACAACAAATTTTCCAACGTAACAAAATCTTATTGAGACAAACTCAGGGTCAGTCCGCTTAATGATAGGAGTCTAAACATGAAACTCCCTGGAAGGACTCCTTACCTTGGAGGCTGCTGACCTCTGTGCAGTTAATGACACATGGTTCAAGACCACTGACACCACCCCGGCTGTGCAGGACTACAATGCCCTCTACACATTCATACCTCAAAATCAGCATAAAAGAACCAAAGGTGGAGGTGTATCCATCTTCATTAAAACCAAATGCAGTTTGACACTGGTCAAACAGCATGACTGTCTCGAACTACTCCATGTCCAATTAACTATTGGGAAAGTACCATACCACATCATTGCTAGCTATAGATCCCCCAACATTAACCAGGATAAGCACATAACCTACCTTGATTTACTGAAATCCCTCAACATACAGCCCAACACCTTAGTCATTGGAAATTTCAACTATCCTTCCATAGACTGGGGGATATACATGAGTAAAATCACACTTGCCCAGAGGTTTCTGGACTTTGGTAACACAAATGCTCTGGAACAGATAGTGTGCATCCCCACTAGGGGCTCTAATGTTCTGGACAAAGTATTCACCAACATGGGGGGGGGGTCACTGTACTTTCCCATGTGTGATGCCCTCCCTAGACACTAATCAGTCTCATTTGAGGTAACTACTGGTACTGACACCCTCGCAGGGACAAAAAAATAAAAAGAAAAATTACCAGAGTTAACTACAGCCTACTAAACAATGGTATAAAAAGCTTCATACTACCTGCAATCACAGACACAAATGATCACTATACAGAAGTGTACACAAATGCCCTGTACAAACACTTAAGCGACTGCATAAACTCTGCTGTATGTGACTGGATCAAAACCAGGTCTTCTCATAAAAATAAGCCACCATGGTAGATTTGAAGTATCAATAGTTTCACTTTCATGTTGATACACAAATAAACAAGTCTTTGTGTGTTTTGTTTAAGCAGCTTTATTCTATACAAACACATTACTGTAAAGTTTATTTGACTGTGGCTAAGTAACTTATATACAAACTAACTGTTGTGATCATACATGCTTATACACTGGCTGCTTCTTCAAAATGGCGCTAGGGATTGCACATGTCTGGAATATAAGAGTGCACACTCAGCCCCGCATGCTTCCTTAATGACATAGCACACACATGCTACACTCTGATCTTCAAACAGTTTATATAACAACAGAAAAAAAACTGTTGTTCAAAAGTAAAAGGGATATCACTCTGCAAAGGAAGAGTTCCCTCCTAAGCCTAAACAAGAAAATCTGAAATCTTGTAAAGTTTTCTAAAGCAAATAAAAAAACTAAAATCTCATCCCTAGCCAAGGATAATCATAAGGCATTCCTTAACTGTGTCCAAAGTCTAAAAGGGAATGCCCAGCTACGTGCTGAACTGGTCGTTGATGGGATTACTCATACTACACCAGAAGATATTGCCAACCTGCTAGCTGACAGACTCAGCACAAATTTCACCCCTCTATCCCCACTTACCATATCCTAAAGCATACTTGACACCAGGCCTCTGCCTAGTATCTCTAGAGAACAGGTTATCTCTGTGCTCACCAAAGCCAAAAATACGGCCTCAATGGGACCAGATAATATCCCAGGTTGTTTACTAAGCAATCTAAAACAGACCTAGCAGATCCACTTGGCATGCTCTTTAATCATAGCTTGAGAACTGGCTATATTCCTGCAGAATGGTGAACAGTAATCCCCCCCCCTGCACAAGGGGGGGGGGGGCATCAGCTGACCCTGAGAACTACAGGCCCATAAGTCTAACCAGCCTCATCTACAAGGCCATGGAAAGAATTATCATGGACCTTATCAACAAGGACATAGGCGACCTCCAAATGCTGGACCCAACCCAGTTTGGCTTCATTAAGGGTAGATCATGTTTATTAAACCTGATAGGCATCTTTGAGAATATTACCAAAGCCACGGACAAAGGTAAGACAGTACGCACAGCCTGTCTCGACCTTGCCAAGGCTTGCAGCACAATACCCCACTCTGGCATTGTGGAAAAACTCTCCCAGCTAGGGATTAATCCTTATGTTACTAGATAGATGGTCAAATGGCTCACCAATGAAACACACTCTGTCGAAAATGGTGACTCCACCTCCACCAATAGACCCTTCAAAAGTAGAGTAACACAGGAGGCAGTGTTGGGCCCCTTACTGTTTAACATCTATTTCTCAGAAGTACATGCCAAAGTAGATGGCCTCTGGTTCACCAAGTTCGCTGATGATTGCAAACTGAGCGCAATCACTGAGTTCCCCAATGATGTCAACATATTACAAGAAGGGCTAACACAAACAAATGATTGGTGCCAAAGCCTTGGTCTAAATCTAAGCACAAAAAATGTATTATTTTCCCATTTGGCAAAATGGAATTCCCTACAAATTACAGTATTGACAGCACCCCCCTGAGTTCCAACCCAGTGGTGTGAAACTTGGGAACACAGGTTAACAGCAATCTGAAATTCAACCACCAAGTTTCCACAGTGGTAAGGAAAGCCTTCTAAATAGAGCACTTCATAAGCATAGACATAGCATCCAGGTCAAGGGATGTTATAACTCCACTGTACTCGACCCTCATCAGACCATTAATACAGTATAATACAGCCTTTTGCATGTACTTTATGAGACACCTGCAGCAGCTGGAGAGACCTCAGGAGTTTGTCACTAAGAAAATGCAGGGAGTCCAAACCATGACCTTCATGGACAGGCTAAAAGCCCTGTCACTTTACTCTGTATCTTATAGGCTGCTGAGAGGTGACTTGTGCCAGGCCTATAAGGCAATCTGCAACACTGGCCTAATGATAATGATGCACAACCTCAAGTAAAATGGCACAAGAGTCACTCACTGTAGGGATCTCAGTCTAGTTTGTGACATTAACAGAACATGCTGGAGAGACAAATATGTCTCCCAGAGACTGCTGCTTCTCTGGAATAGACTTCCTATTCACTTAAAACAGAGCTCCTCACTGACCCTATTCAAATGCACCCTAGACAATTGGATGGGAGACTGCAAATTCGCCCATGGGGTTGCACCCATGTCCCTTATGAACAGGGTAGTTGGTATTGATAACAGATCAACTGTCTTCATAAATTTGTTCTATAAACTCCCCAAAAACAACAAATGGGGATACTTGACATTAACGTGGCTAAGTTTGTAAAGGCTATACTGCTACTAGCCTAGTGACCTCTTATGAACCTATGTACTGCTTTGCCTTTGTCCAGGGCTTTGGTGACATTCTTGAAGAAGTCCACAAAGTTTATTAAGCATGATCAACCCTTAATGAAGCCAAATAGGGTCAGATCGAGGGTTTGATGGTTGTCTATGTCCTTGTTGATAAGGTCCATGATTATTCTTTCCATGGCCTTGCAGATAAGGCTGTCAGGCTTATGGGTCTGTAGTTCCCAGCGTTGGTTGATGGACCCTCTTTGTGCAAGGGAATTACAGTTGCTGTTCTCCACTCTGCTAGAAAAAATCCAGTGCTCAGGCTATGGTTAAACAGAGTGTCAAGTGGATCTGCTAGGTTATATTTCAGGTTGTTTAGTAAGAAGCCTGGGATGTTATCTGGTCCCACAGAGTCCATGTGTATGACCTTAGAGAGGGCGAGTATGACCTGCTCATTGGAGATACTGGAGAGAGGACAGGTGTCAGGTATGCTTTGGAGTATGAATGGTGGGAACAGTGGAGTGAAGTTTGTGCCAAACCTTTTGAAAAAATGACAGTCAAAAAAGTTGTACTATGATAAGTCCAGCAAACCTCTTAGACCATTAAAACAAGGAGAGATTTTGAGAGTGCAAACATCTAACGGATATGACTGAGTGGGTATCATCAAAAATCTTTGTGAAGAACCGAGGTCTTATATTGGACAATTTGAAAGAATGGATTTCAGAAGGAATCGAAAACATATACTTCCAATCTCCGAACGAGTGACGCAGCAGATTGCCTGTGCCAGAGACTCTATTTCTCAGAGCAACTCAACACTTTTTCGAATTGCAGAGGACAGTATACTTTCTTCAGGTGATCCTGATGTAACCCTTGAAGTTCCAATTGAGAAAGAATCACCAGAGATTGCCCATGTTGCTAAACCCAGTCATAAATTCTATGTGACCAGATTGTGTAGAATTTCCAAACCCAATCTGAAATACACAGCAACTTGGACTTGAATTAATTTGTTGTTAAATGTTGATGTGATATCTAGCATGTAAAATGTTTTGTTCTCCTATTGCATGTCGAACAAATTAAAGAGGGAGGATGTAGATCAGTGTGTATCTCAAACGTCAGACATTGTATCTAGACAGCAAGTGCATATGTTACTGAGCATGTGCAAGATCATTGCCATTTTGTATAGTCAGCCAGAGTAAGTGCAGGCATGTATGGAGATGCACATGTGAGAATGTTTGAAGTAACAGTTCAGTTAGTTAGCTTATGAAGTTCAAAGTACATGTTTTAGTTACAACACCTGATGTGTTTATGTATAATAAATATCTTGAACCCATACACTGCTTCACTGTCTGTTTTAAATGCATGAGACAAGCAACCCAGTGCATCTAGATATATTGTACAATATTTACACCATTGTACTATTTTATACGAGAACACACAGAACTCATGAGAATCACCCTAGAAGATATTATTATCAGCAGAGGTGAGATACACAGAACCCATACCTCTCAATATCTTAGCACAAGAAATTTGGACAAAGTCTAAAATAACGGGGGGACAAAGGTCTAAAAATAGGGACAGCATTTAAATATTGCTCTGACAATCTTAGAAAGCTGTCAGAATAATAGGATCTGAGTCAGCATGCATTTTTAAAGGCTATGAAGTCTAAAACTCAAATATGTGTCTTCAGAGATTTGCCAGAAAATCAAATTTTGTTTGAGGAACAGACCAAAATAGGCAACACTCAGGATATTCTGTGAAAATCTGGATAGTTGAGAGGTATGAGGAAAAGATAAACTACTATTAAAACTGTGTCAACATGGTTTATTAAATTCATTGATTTGTTTTACATTCCTTGTAGGTAGAATTTTCAGCCATAACCATGGAAGCAAACAGTAAACCTAAAATAAAGTAGTCAAACTGGAAACACAGCATTTGGCAGACTGAGTAAAGCAAAGTATGAACAAAAAACATACAGAAAAACTCCACCAAGTGACAGTAATACCAGTTAAAATGACTCAGTGAAAGAGGCTGATGGACTCAAAATTAGTTAGCCCCACACTGACAGTTATACAAGCAGTTTACTTTATAGGGCTGCTAAGAAATAAGAGAAATAATTGCATGAGCAGATGAAATAAGGGATCCTCCTCCATACTGAGGGGATAGCTATGCTGGAAGCATGTATATAAGTGAAGGACTATATAATCAAACATTGTGTGTGCATAAACACACACACACACACACACACACACACACACACACACACACACACACACACACATACACACACATGACCAGCTTACCTGTAGATCATTGAAACATTGGTGGTTGAGTGCCTTTTGATTGTAAATTAAATATTGCAGGGAGTTTCTCCACGATGTATTGTATTATGCAAGCCAGCAGAGTGCTACTCAAGGTTTTTTGTCTTTTTCTCTACTTAGTGCAACCCTGCAAATAAGATACATACATATATATATATATATATATATATATATAGAGAGAGAGAGAGAGAGAGAGGTCTACTTCACATGATCAAACTTTTAAATGTTCAAATTTCCTATGGCCGAGACCATATGATCGAACTTTTAAAAGTACGAACATGGTAAAAAAAAAAATAAAAAACAAAAAAAAAATGAACTAAAAATTTGTAGCAGGAGGCAAGCCCACCTGCACCCCACACACCCCCTGCTATTTAAATATACCAACTCCGACATCGCACTACATTGAGGAAAAGGGAAATCTTCCTGTTTTGTGCTGTATGGAGATCTCCATTTAGACCATCCGAACTTTTAAAAGTTTGATCATATGTTCTCAGCCATATGAAATTCGAGCTTTTAAAAGTTCGATCTTCTGAAGGGGACCTATACATACATACACACACACACACACACACACACACATATATATATATATATATATATATATATATATATATATATATATATATATATATATAAATAGATAGATAGATAGATAGTGTTTTATAGATTTTTTTTTGACTCACCAGTTTCTTTGTTTAATTTTTGGAAAATGCTGAGTTGAAAAGATATGTTTTAGTTCCACATAGATAAACCCAAAACAAACAAACACCTAACCACACTTTACATTTTACATTTTTCAGTCAAAAAACATTATTGGCTTCTTAAAACGGTCCACTAAAAAGGAAACTCACATCCAATCAAACAGAATATAAATGAAACATGCTCTGCATGCAATGCTTTGCCCTCCATTTCTCCTGACTTGGGGGTTTTACTCCCACACTTTTTAACTTACATATTCCAACTCTATAGTCACACAACCACAACCACAGTGAATGTTCCAATATACTGTAATAGTTGGTGTCTCCTACCTTGACTATAACAGTAATCAATAAAACAAAGAAATTCTGTTGGACAATGAAAATGCTCACAACAACTTTATTTGCCTAAAATAAGCACTTTTATCACCCCAACATAACTTTCTAGTGATGAAAGTTGTTATCTGGGCAAATAAAGTTGTTGTAAGCCTTTTCATTGTGGAATAGAACTTTTTTGTTTTATTGTTTATTTTTTTATTTTCTGAGTGGGTACCCTGTTCAGCTTTTTATAACAGTGATCAGTCAGCCCTGCTTTTGATTAAAAATTAAAGCCACTCAGAATGTCCACCAGCAGTGAAGTTGATAAACGGCCTAGTAGCCAAATGGATAACATAAGGAATAAGAAATTTGAAGGGGTCAGATATTTAGAATGAGGAAGAGAATAGCGAATGAAAGAATCTGATCAGACATGCACAGAACCTACTGAAGAAGAATTTATATCTCAAAGTGGAGATGAGAATGTCAAAGCAGCCTGCGACCGGGAACCAGTACAGTTTATAATTTACACTGCACTAATGATTAGTGGTAGGGCAATGAAAGAATAAAAGCCAACTTGCATTTATTTCTAAATCTGATGCTTTCTATTGTTATTGAATAAGTAACTGATAATGGGAGGGTGGCCTAATGGTTAAGGTGTTTGCCTTGCAAACACAAGGTGCAGGGTTTGAGTCTCACAAGGGGTAATTGGCTAGGCTTACCAATGGCTCACCAGGGCAGTTAGCTTAGTACTAACCTATGAACCTATGCACACTAACAATTGAGGGTAATGATGGATGACGGACAAGCATAATCAAGTGTGGACATTAAGATGCATTAGTAATGAACAGCCTCCTTGCCAGGGTCAACAGACGATGCACAATGTAGCCAGAGAGCACTTTGGCTGATTATGTGCTGTTTACTTTCACCATGATAGGATGCATTGCTGTACAATCAAACTAAAGATGAAGCTATATGAAGAATGCAACTGTTTCACTGTTGCCAGCTACAGGGGAATTAATACTCTACATGGTTCAGCAACCCTAGCTTGGATGCCAGGGTATATTACAGCATATAAACTCACACATCTACTCTCAGATTAACATTTAGTGGGGACTTAGTATTATTAATCCACCTGTCAGCATGCCATTGGCATGTGGTAGGAAACCAAAGCCCCAGTGAAAATGTACATTAACATGGGGAGAGCATTCAGACTATAGACAGGACAACTCAGTGAGGCAAGCAGTGTGAGACAACTATCCGAACTGCTGTATCACTTGCCATCCTTTACCAAAACTTTAGAAAATGAAAATACTTTCACCATTGCTGGACTACCAAAAGGAGCATTTACTGACGAATGACTAAATAATAGTATTCTTGGTGAGCTGTGTCTTCCACGTTCCCTGTTATTTGTCAGGTCACAGTACCTCATAAGAGAGCCGCATGCAGCTGGAAGTGAGGGTAAAATGCTGACATACTAGTCTTTACGTAATGGGTTCAAAGTAAGGTGTTGCTGGCATAGTTAGCAGTTGACAAATCCTGATACTGGGGACACAGTTTCAATTCAGTTTTGCATAGTTTAGTTTTAATAAACTTCTCCTGCTATTCTTGCTGGTCTGAAGTTAATTGGTACACAAAAAGTACAAACTACAAAGTGAAATACATAACTCCAGACTAAAACATCAGAGTCAGGTAACTATGCTATCATTAAAACTGACACATTAGGTGCACTTTATTCTGGACTTGTAGCTTGAATTAAACCTTGTAACAATAGCAAATCAGGGCTGTATGGACACAGCAAATCTAGTCTTTACTGAATTTAACTAAAACATAACTAAGATTGCCAAACTGAAAAACTGGTAAGCCAAAATCAATTAAGTGAACAAAATATTTTTTATTTTCATGAGGAGCAAAGCTCTTCATACATTTCGTATGTAGTAACAAACCTGACATATACACTATTAATTTATTGACTCCATAGGTATACAAAGCCAGGGTTCATAGGTTCATAGGTAGGTACTAGGCTATCTGCCTGAAGGCATTTATAAGCCTAGCCAGAATGTGCTGGCTTTTGCCACCCCCTTAGATTAGTTCCCTGTGCCTCTGTCCAGCAGAGCCACTGAAGTGATCCCCAGGGTAAACTTTCTGTTTCTCATCCACTCGTCAAGGTTTCTTTTGAAGAGTTTTAGTGAGGAGCTCTGCCTAATGTAGATTGGAATCTTGTTCCAAAGCATGGGAAGTCTCTGGGACAAGAATCTATCCCTCCAGTACGTCCTATTTATTGTTGTAGTGAAATTTAGATCCCTAGAGCATGTGGCTCGAGGGGATAAGGTTTTCTTTAGGTGGACCATGTCCATCAATTCTGGGTTGGACATGGCCTTGTATGTCAGGCAAAAATCACCTCTGAGTAGGCTGTATGCAACTGAGTACAGCTGGAGTTTCTTCAGTCGAGCTGCATAGGGCATCTGTTTGAGGCCAGTGATCCTCTTGGTGAGGTACTTCTGTGGTCTTTCCAGCTGTTGCAGGTGTCTTGTAAGGTAAATCCCAAATGGGGAGTTGTACTCTATGATGGATCTGATGAGTGATGAGTAGAGGGGCACAATGACCACTTTTGATCTGGATGCAAACCCTCTTGTGATTAGGTGGGCCACGTAGAAAGATTTTCTAACCACTTTGGCAATGTGATTATCAAAGGTGAGATTAGTATCTACTTGGGTCCCCAGATCCCTTATTACGTCTTCCATATTTAGGGGACTACAACCTATGTGGTAGTTTGTGAGTACTTTGTTTTTTTCCAAAGGGGATGACTATGCACTTTTTGGCATTTAGCTTGAGGCCATGATTTTGACACCAGGTATCCGTCTCAGTGAGACCCTTTTGGAGGATGTCTGTGTCAGCCATAGAGTCAATTATAGCCCCTAGTTTGCAGTCATCTGCAAACTTGGTCAGCCATAGTCCTCCTGTGCTTGCCTGTACCTCTGAGAAGTTTATGCCGAACAGGAGGGGTCCTAGGACTGAGCTCTGGGGAATGCCACTTGCAAACGGTTTAGAGTCAGACCTAGCTCCCACAACTCTCACCATGTGGGTTCTGTTCGTGAGCTAGTTGGCAACTCATCTTGTGACGTAGGGGTTTATGTTCAGGCTGGTGAGCTTGTCTATAATACCAGAATGGGGAATGGTGTAGAAGGCCTTTGTGAGGTCTAGTCTGTGTGTACCACCTTTCCGCCATCTATAGCCTTGGTTGTTGTTGTGTCTTTTGTCTTTTCCCGGTTAGGGGTCGCCACAGCGAAACTCTGGTCCGCTAATGATTGGCAGTTGATTTTTACATGCCGAGTTGACAGCCCTGATGCACAACCTTCAGCAAAGGTGCACCCATTCATGCATGTCTCCACGCAGAAGACGCTCTAACTGAGAATCGAACCAGACAGCGTCTTACTGTGAGGCGACAATGCTACCACAGCACCACCACCGTGGATAGCCTTGGTAACTGTCTCAAAGAAGTCCACCAGGTTTAGGAGGCATGATCTGCCCTTAACAAAGCTGAACTGGGTAGGGGCCAGTATTTGGAGGTTCCCAACATTTCTGTTAATGAGTTCTATGATGATGTGCTCCATAGCCTTGCAGACCAAGCTAGTCAGGCTTATAGGGCGATAGTTCCTGGGGTCTGTTGTGGCTCCACCTTTGTGGAGCGAAATAACCGTTGCGGTGCACCACTCTATGGGTACATAGCCTGTGGAGAGGCTGAGTTTGAACAGTGTGTTTAGGTGAGGGGTTAGTTCGTCTTTGAGCTTGTGTAGGATGCACCCTGGGACACCGTCCGGTCCCATTGATGCTGTGTTTTTGGCTTTGGAGAGGGCTGTTTTAACCTGAGTGTCTGTGATTTCAGGGACTCTACATTCTTCTGGTATGGTTATGGGCCCTTTTGGGAGTGAGAGATGGGTGAAGTTTGCGCTGAACCTGTCTGCCAGGATGTTGGCGATATTGGTTGGTTCAGTGTATGTTGTGCCATTCTGCACTAACTCCGAGCAGGTCTGAGCATTGCCACTTAGATTCTTTACACAGCTAAAGAATGCCTTGTGGTTATCTTTGGAGTCCTTGGCAATTTTTCTTTCAAAGCTCACCTTGGATGATTTTATGAGGGATCGTAGTTTCTTGCTGATACTAATCAGGGTTGTCTTCACTTCTAGGGATTTTACTCTTTTCTGTACTAGTTTTCTCCTTCTATTGTATACCTTGTTTATGGCAGGAGTCCACCAGACTGGTTTCCTTTTCTTGAAGGCGTGAGTGTTGGTTTTGCTTGGGATGGCATGATCCATGCATTCTTGTAGGTACCCATAGAGTGCATTAGCAAAGGATTTTGCAGCTTGGACAGCGTTATCCTTCAGCATGGGGGCTTTGAAACTTTCCACCTTGGTCTTAAGTAACGTGAAGTTTGCTTTTGAAAAGTTTTTCATGGTGGTTTCCTTGTCTGGGGGTGGGGGCGGAATGTAGATATCCAAAGTGATTTGTTTATGGTCAGATCTAACCAACGAGGGGTTGACCTTTGGTGTGGAACACCGGTCGCCCATGTTGGTGATAACCAGGTCCAATATGTTGTCACCTCTGGTGGAAGTGTTGACCAGTTGAACCAGGGCATTTGAGTTTATAAATTCTAGGAAATGTTGGGTAAGGGAGTTAGAACTTGAGTAGTTCTCCCAATTAAAGTTTGGGTAATTGAAATCACCCAATATTAGGATGTTTGGTAGGACCTTTATGTTTTCCAGTGTTTCCAGAAATGCGGAATGTGGGTTCTGGGTCATGGTGGGTGATCTGTAGCAAGCTACAATTTGAATTGCAGTTTTGCCCATTGTTAGTTGCACATGGATGATCTCTTAAGCATCGTGCTGTGCCACTAACCTGGAGGTGTGGGTATCCTTGATGAATATGGATATGCACCTGCCTTTTGTATTTTGGTTCGGGTTCTGTGGCCAAAATGTATGGTATGAGTTGTAGCCTGGTAGTGCTGCAGTGCCCTCTGCAGCCTTAAACCAGGTTTCTGTTACTGCACATATACTGATTTTCTCCATACTGAGGAGTGCCTCGAGTGCATGCATTTTGAAGTTTAGACTTCTGGCACTGAGTAGCATTACCCTAAGTTTTTTGTTACTTGTGCTATTTACAGTGGTGGGTTTGTCTTTTGAGCCTTGCCTAAAAAAGGCACTATGGGGGTGGCAAGAGCCTTGGCCAGTATTCGAAAGCCTAAGGGTGACAGGTGCAAGCTGTCTCTAGTGAAGCAGCGTGGCTTGTTGAGCATGTCATCCCAGGTGGACAGACACTGGATCCCCTTTGAATGACACCAGAAACTTAGCCAATTGTTGAAATCAAGAATTCTTTCTTTATACCGTGGTATCATTCTTGGTGAGGGCAGGATGCTACTCAGGGTCAGAGTTATACCGGCCTGGGCTACGTGATCAGAGAGCTCTTCCATATCTCTTTTCATGTAGTCCAGGGAGGTATGGCTCAGGTCATTCACACCAACATGGACAATGACAGAGTCATATTTGTACTTGTTCTGGAGTGACCTGAGTGCTTATGTTATGTGGTGGATCCTGGCCCCAACACGCAGCTAATAGTAACCTTCTCCTTATTCAGCCTAGTGAGTGGGACGTCAATGTGCCTAACTATAGAGTCACCTATTACTAGTATGTTGGGTATGTTATTTTGTCTTAAGGGCTGTGATTGCATGGCACACTAGTTTTGTGAAGTATGTGTTTCGTGGTTTGTGTTGGGGGGGTGGAGGTTGCTTGGATGTTTGCTTTGGAGGTCTCTTTTGCTTTTGCAGATTTTTATTTAGAGCCTCTGAGTATGTTTTCATGTATTTATGTGTTTTTTTGCCGGTGCTGGTTTAATGGGTCTATGTGAAAATGGTGGTGTGATGCAAGTATTTCCCTTCTCCTCTTGACTGTCTGATCCAGTCTTGGGTTGAGAGAGCTTAGCCTCCAGTTTGGCTGCATAATTGCATCTCTCGCATGTATTAGTGTTTGGTGGTAGGAGGAGAGGGTTGTCTGTGTACATGAGGCAGTTGTAATATTGCCTCAAAATGCTCAGATTCACCAGTTGGACTGGAGAGTACACTTGAAACTGCCCTTTGGACATGCCTGGATAGGTACAGTGAACTGTTTTACTGGATGGCTAGTAAGGTCGAATGGAGAGCCTTGTCATTCTGTACAGTACAGTAGGGTCTAGTGCTAGGGTTTATAAGGGCTTGCTATGAGTTTTGAGCAAGTGCTGGGCTGAGAAATGAATAGCTTGAGTTTGTAAGTTGAAAGTTTGTCTTGGTCCAAGCTAAAAATTGAAGAGGAGACTTTGGGGAGCCGGGAATAATTTTACCGTAGCTAACTGGTACTGCCCGGTATGCAAAACTGGGAAAATGTGGAATTTATAGCAGGGAAATGAAAGAGATAGACATTAGCCCAAAATGGCCAATAAACTACTAATTTCTGGGCTGAAACCACTCCTCCAGGGACAGATAGGCTGCTCAAAGGTCCCATCTCTCACAGGTGAACAGAGAAACTTCCTTCTATCCAAGTAAGGTATGGGCAAGCACAGAGATTTGTAACACAGCCCTGAATTCAGCACTAACCTGACAACTGGTCTATACTAGCTTAGAAAGATGGGAAACAAGTATATATATATTTTTTTCAGAAAATAAAGCAGATACAATAAAAAAATCACTTTAAATGCACAGAAAAGGATACTTATTGTTATATATCGCAGATCAGAGTTTTAGTCAATGACCCTAGTAATAAAGTAGGAAGAAACACAAATACAGTAAAAGCAGATGAATAAAGGGCAATTTTTCTTTATATATATATAAAACAATAGAAAACAAACTGATTTAAACAAGTTATCCAATTAACCAGAAAAAAAGCTCAGAATTGAGCCCTGTTCCAGCAGTCTTCAATCAGACAAATTCTAACTGCACACTCCTGCTACTAGGGTGCAAGGGAACCTTCTCCAAAAAAAGATGGCCTGGATCAGTGCTCAAGTTATACAAACAAAGCTAGATTCAGTAGGTCTGAATCTGGTCTATGCTACAGCAACAAGGCACACCAATTTCAGAAAGAAACAGTTCAAATAAGCAGGCACAATAAGCCTGTGGCCAGAAATTCCCAGCTCAGAAGGGCAGAATACAGCCTCTCCTCCCACAAGAGTGCAGACCACAAACCCTCTTAATGTAGAATAACTGGCCTGAAGCACAAGTGATTAAGCCAGAACTAATACACTTTTAGAATAGCAGACACTGGGCCTTCAATCAGCAATTCCCAGCTTAGAAGGATGCAAGCTACCTGTTCTGCCACAACAGTGCAGACCACAAACCTTCTTAATATAAAACAGCCTGTATGAAGCCCAAGTGCTTAAACCAAAAGACTTAGAATAACAGTTACAATTTAAACAGGCTACTACCAAGCAGTAATAAATGCAGCAGAAGAAATAAAATTGAGTACTTTTAAGAAAAGCAAAATAAAGTAGGAGGAAACACAAATACACTTAAAGCAGATGAATAAAGTGCAATTTTTTTTTAAGTGCAAGGAGAGAGGAAGGAAGAACCTAAGTGGGTTGGCCTTCTCAAATCTTCTCTCTGTATTAAGTAGAGTGAACACTAGATTTAGAATATGATCTCACTGTACCCGATTAAGTGAGCAAATGAGTTGGACCCAGGAGGAGTGTTCTAATACAGACTTATAGGAGGGGCAGACAATTCCAGAAACACCAACACTAATACCAACACAAGAACAGAGAGGGTGGGTGGGGAACTAACTGCAGAGAGAGACACACAGCGCACTGTTCAATGAAACACACAATTAGGAAACAGAAAAAATGAAAATACAGTACTTTTAAAACTGCAAGTTTGTACTTAACAGAGACTAAAATACACTACTGCAAGTTTCACTTAACTTTAGCTTCTAATGCAGATGATTGTAGCCAAGCAAACCCTGAGTTTCATTTATATTCTCTGTCTACTTCATGGCAAACCTGTTTCCCTTGAAAATGTGCATTATTTAACCTTAGAAGATATTTCTTATACACACACACACACACACACACACACACACACACATATATATATATATATATATATATATATATATATATATATATATATAGACTTCTTCCAGATGCTAGGATACCTGTTGGACTCGTTGGTAGGGATCAATAAGAAGCTGGGGAGATGTTGGAGTTCTGTGGTCTGTGGGGGTCAAATTGAAAAGGAGAAATTGCACAAGGAAAATGACAAGGTTGCAAGCCTGCATTCACCAGATTATATTGAGAGACTTAATTTGGTAGTAGTTATTACTTTAATGTTGAATGTTTAACATGCGTTTATGACCATTGTCTATGAAAACCACACTGACAAATTTAATATATTTTTCTACTGATAAGTTTGCAAAATAAACAAAACACATCTAGCCTGAATATAAAAAAATAACTACTGTCAGTTTTGTGAAATGGACTTGAAAAAAATGGCTACGTTGTAAGTTCTGAATCATTCATTCATTTATTTTCCAAAATGTTTACATCTTCTTCCAAATGTAAGATTTCAAAATGTACATGAAATGTCTGCTGTGAACTGTAAAAACAATGTTTTGATTCTGAAAAGTGATAATGTATATATCTATATATATATTATATATGACAATGTTGTAAGTTTCAGATGATTTAGTTATTCTTTTTCCAATATTATTGTATGCTATTTAGAGTCATTGGGAAGTTGGACATATCCCTCATGTATCTGGCATAATAAAAGCACCTAATACTGGATAGGATGCCAGTTTGTTGCAGTATATATATATATATATATATATATATATATATATATATATATATATATACATATACACATATACACACAAAAACACAAACATGTACAGGATATACACATATGCATGTAGACACACACACACATGCATGCATGTGCTCATGCTGACAAATTGGTGGACTGCTAAGTCACCTAATTCCATGCTTTTGGAATGTGGGTAGAAGCCTAGATCATGCATCAAAAAAATCAAGTGATCATAAGCAGGACATGCAGACCCTGCCAAGAAAGCAACCTGACTTATTAGAGAACAGAGTGCTATGATTTAGATGTGATTTCATGCCATCCAATTTCTCTGTACATCAGAATTCTGAAAAACTCAAACATTATGAAATTCTGCATCACAAGCTTACGTTAAGCTTTTAACTTTTTTCTATTTACAGTTTATCCTCAGATTTTCCAGCATACTGAACTATGGCCTAGTAGTTATGTTTATGGAGTGAGTAAGGGATTTATTAAGAAAAAATACTGAGAAACATGCTTTTGGGTATGTTGTAGAGTTGTACTTATGTTGTCTTCAAAGTATGAGTCCCAGACATGAAAGTATTTCCAAAACACAGCCATTTGTTGAAAGGTCCCACAGAAATGCAGTAGATTTCAACACCCTCAAAGAACATTCTGGTATGTACCCTGTTTTATAATCAGCACCTGAAGACTGATGAATGTTTCTGTTTTTTGCCTTGCATAGCAAGTACAGTAGGATGATATGACACGCTATGTTTTTTGTCCAAAGAGGTGAGCCATGGAAATAACAGCTGACTGTTTTCATTTTTGTAGCAAATGAAATAAGGAGGGGGGGGGGTCATAGAAAGGTTGGGATCTTTAGAATATTTGGGTTGTAGTCATGGAGCAATAATGATAATTCATCCTTTTTATCAAAAAGAAATAAAAAAACTGTACAGCTAGTGTAGAGAGGTAAAGCCCTGACTGTAGTTCTGGCAACCTGAGTTCAGCTACCAGCCGAGGTCTGGATGTCAGTGTTAGTGAGGGTGGGCATGCCCATTCTTGGGTGGGGGATAGTGGTTCCTAAGTGGCTCACACTGTTACTCTAATGACAGGGCCTTAGCTGGAGAATGCAGGCCAGTCAGAAAGCAGAGAGCCAGTGCTAGGAAAGACATGAGCATGGCTGTCCAAGCCAGTGATAATGGTAACCCATGCAAGTACATATGGTGGGAATATATATTTATGACCAATGAGGCATAACTGGCCCTTAGGTGAAGCAAGTACTCAAGTCATCACCAGGTTTGGGGTGAGGCCAAATATAAAGAAAACTATGTTATTGATGGGTTGTCAGCCAGCAAGAACACAACCCCCCCCCATGGCTGCATGTGTGACACCCCCTCCTCAAACAGGGTACTGCCTGATAGAGGGAAGGTTTCATGAATGACATTGATGGAGGCAAATCAATGCAAAAAAAAAAAAAAAAAAAAAAAAAAAAAAAAGATTGAAAAGTACAAAAAATAAAAAATTGAAGACACCATTATTCACGTAAGCATTGAGACATTCATGTATTCGATAATTAGCAATCTCTCATTCTTCATGAGTGGAAAGTGGGGTTGGCTAAACTGGTATCACTGCTATTTGTAACATGAGGCTGTTTATGTATTTGTTTATTTTTGAAGCTAAAAACTGAAAATGGAGCACAAGCTGGAAAATATGATGAACAGGAACTTTTCTAAATGGTCTAGACTTGCGGGTGAACTTGGGTTTGAAATTATCTAGTTTATGCAAAACTCCAAACATGAAACTGCAGGAAGAGGAAGCTACTTTCAGAAGATCAGGCATTCAGTGAATTTTCTACTAGAGGAAAATGTGGCTCTGTGTGGTGCAGATAGAGGCAGTCGTCGAGTGTCTTTTTTTCTACTTATGTAGTCCACACTTGTGGTTACAAAGGAATATTTTATTACAATTGTCAATGACTGCAGTCCATATGTGAATATGTGTGTGTCAGCATGCATAGCATTTCTATTTTCCGTCGCACAGTGCTGAGTCTGCTAACAGTGCTGTTAGTTAGATTGCAAAATGGCAAAATTTTTTGTGGCAGAAAAGTCCCTGATCGGGTCAGTTCAGCTATCGTGTATATTACCAGATTTGAAATTACTCCATATAGTTCTTTTATTCCTTTATACAGTTGTTGTGAAATCAGGGTTATACAAACTAGCAGGGGTGCAAGCACTGAAATCCTTTGTATGAATTGTAGAAGCCTCAATACCCAAAAGGAAATCTGTGAATTGTTTTTTTATTTTATTATTATTTTTAACATTTGCTGCACAAAGAGGTTTGTTTTTAAAAAGATTTTAGTTTGTGTGAATCTGGTCTTAATTTATTCCTTTATGCAGTAGCTTCACTTTCCAGAAGAGTCTGCCAACATTTTAACTGTACTTTATTTAGCAGCTGTATGCAACAGTTGCACACAGACATTAATTCTGCATGTAATTGCTACTGTTTTGGAAATAACTAGTTGTTTATGACTACCGCTTGGATAGTAAACTTCAATTTTGTCAGCTGTTAGTTAATATTGTCACTAAGAAAAACACACAATGAAAGCAACTCTCCGAATGAAGCAGGACACTAACACTTATTTAGCGCTTTCATCCACTTTAATTACGTGAACTTCCTCAGAAACAATTCAACTTACCCTACTATGCCTTTATATACCATTACTTAATCACATGACATTCATGACATCATGATATAGAAAACTTGAATTAAATGAACCAGTTACATTAAATAATGAATAATAAATACATCCTACATTTTAGATTAATAGTTTCATTCAAACCTGGTGCTTGATCTGCACCAAGGCAAATTTGCCAAAAAGCCTCTTTGCGTTCCAACTTGTTATTATTGTCCCCACCAAAGCATGTATTGTCTACCTTGTCCAAAACAAAAAATTGAAATTTCTTAAAATTATTACAGTTAACAGCATGTCTAGCTAAAGAATTGGATAAATCTTTCTTTTTAATTGCCAACTGATGTCCATAAATCCTACATTTCAAACATGTGATAGTCTTGCCTATGTAATAACTTGGGCAAGACAAACAAGTCGCAATGTAAACCACATACTCACTATTACATGTAAAATTATAATTGGCCCAAAAAGTTCTATTAATGTGATTCATTGTGACAAAGGATGAATTACTTATAAATCCACATTGCCTGCATCTCTTACAAGCATAAGTGCCCATAACTTTTTGCCCATTATTCAAATCACTTTTGTGCCCATACTCAAGCATACTTTTGATATTAATTTTGAAAGTGAGAACTTTAGCAGAAATGGCCTTTTCCTTATGTACAATGAGCTTAATACGAATTATGAAAATTAAGAGAGTGCATGGGACACAGCCAACCTTCCACAAAGAAGTAGGGGGCTTTGCACCCAACATGGATTCAGGATTTGGATTTCATGGGTCTATATCGCTTAATCAAAACCACTAAAAACTGAATCTCTATTCATCGAACCATTTTTGTCAAAACCACAAACTATCGAATGGACTTTTAAACAAAAATTTTCCTAGAGCAAAACAATGGTTGTGCAAAATCTGGAACTTGACCTTTACCCCCCATAGTGCTATCTCAGAGTTGATATATTTAGTTAGGGGTGGAGGGCACAGCTGGGGGGTTTTAAACTTTGTAATTTTTTTATGGTCACTAGGTTGGTCTACTGTTGTTTTACTCTGGGAATAATTTTGTTTAAAAGCCTGTTTTATGGTTTGTGGTTTCAACAGAAAGGGTTCAATGCATATGGATCCAATTATTAGAAGTTTTGATAAGTGATATAGACCTGAATTTCACCTCAGGCTCTTAATTTCTAAATGCATTCAGAATTTAAACTGCAAATACAAAATTGTAACATTTTGCTATCATGATACAGAGCTTCAAATATCTGTGCCATCTGATATTGTAGTTCAAGCAGTGATCACATATTTGTGCATGTGCATGTGGTATGTATGTGTGTAAGTGCACAAATATATGCATTGTGTATGTGCCTGTGTTTTGCATGAGAGCGTACTTACACACACACACACACACACACACACACACACACACACACACACACACACATATAATATATAAAAATATATATATATATATATATATATATATATATATATATATATATATATATATAAATGGATCTAGGACGTTTGCTCGAGTGAGCAAACGTCCGAATCTATAATAACCGAAAATTTATCGAAAAAGCACTTTCATTAAAGCGTGTTACAAAAAAAAAAATAAAACACTACATCTACATTTTAGCATGTGGGGGGGGGGTGTGCCTCCCACACCCCTCCTATTTTAATATTCTCCCTCCGAGACTGCACTACAGTGGGTAAAAGAGAAATTTCCCTTACCCGCACCGTAGTACAGCCTCAGCAACAGGCATACTTATGCGAAAGTGCTTCTTCAGTGAAAAGCACTTTTGCGTAAGTATGCCCAGCCGTTTGGGTTTCGGTCATTTTCTCACTCGAGCAAACGTCTTAGATCCATATATCTATATATATATATATATATATATATATATATATATATATATATATATATAAATATATATATATATTTTCTTCAAAATATTGAATACTTACATATCAAATCCCACTTCATCGAGCCTCACTTTATTGAATCTTCATTATATCGAACTTCCAGAACAATAAAAATAAACCCTGGGAAACGAACTACTCGACCACCAGGACAAAACAACAAACAGCAAAGCAAAAAAACCCTCCAACTCGGTGGCTTCACCCGCCACACCCCCCCCAACACGCACACATACACACACACACACACACACACACACACACACACACACACACACACACACACACACACACACACACGCACGCACACAGACACACACACACACACGCATGCACAGAGAAACACACACACGCACAGAGAAACACACACACGCACAGAGAAACACACACACGCACAGAGAAACACACACACACATACACATACACACACACACACACGCACACAGACACACATGAACACACGCATGCACACAGACACACACACAGACACACACACACAAACACACACACACCACTTGTTATTTTCCTATGAACTTCTAAATAATAAAGGAACGAAAGCACTCAATAATTCAGCTGTTCAGTGTGTTTTGTCTTGTGACTTCATATGACCCCTTTCTATATATATATATATATATATATATATATATATATATATATATATATATATATGTACATATATATAGCTATATAAAACATACCTGTGTTAAAAGTATGTGTACGTGTGCCCTTTGTGCATGCAATGCTCTATTTGATGTAGGTGTGTTGCAGAGATTCCACATTTTAAAGTGTGCATTCCCCTTGCTTACATTCCCATGGTGCTGGACTGTGCACTTTAAACACTGCTGTAGGAGCTCACTGACTAGATAACTGAGGTCATCTTCCCAAGCAATGGATTTTACAGCAATCTACTCCTTGTCCACATGTCGCCTCACAGTAAGACGCTGTCCGGTTCGATTCTCAGCTAGAGCGTCTTCTGCGTGGAGACATTCATGAATGGGCATATCTTTGTTGAAGGTTGTGCGTCAGGCCTGGCAAGCCGGTACATAAAAATCAACTGCCAATCATTAGCGGACCGGAGTTCCGCTGTGGCGACCCCTAACTGGGAAAAGCCGAAAGACACAAACAAACTACTCCTTGTCCACATGTGCAACAAAACCCTGAAATACTCTGTAATAGGAGCGGAGCACATGTTACTATTAATCTTCTACTTTTGTTGATACTTTATTTATTTATTTTTGTTAGACTGACATTTTATTGGCAGCAGTTCATTTCAGCAGTGGAAACTAGAGTAAATGCATAGACTGGAAGAGAACTGTATATACCCCCACCCCTAACCATCTAAGTGCTAGAGCCTTGTGACTAATTATCATAATTTATCAAGAAACATACAGTTTCTAGTAAATAGCTGCATAATAAACCATATCCTAAAATGTCTTTCCTCATGTGACAAAGATGCAATGTATCTCAGTAATAATCTCTACTTCAACTTTAAGTCATCCATTCTGCAGAAATGCATGCAAACTTCAGGACATTTACTGCTTTAAGAAGCTCAGCCTGACTGTATTATCCTATAGAGTAATGATTCATGTCTCGTAAGTCTGCTGCTAAAGTCTGTATTAACCTGTTACTGTCCTACCAAACATATTTTAGCATTTCTTGCATACTTTACTTGGAAACAGAAAGAAGTTGAAAGTGACACTTGGGGACATACTCTAAGCTCATGTAGCCAGATCTGAAGTACTCAGCAATAAATTACATTTTACATAAATGACATCATCATTGGAATGGGACACCAGCTGAATTAATCCTTATGTTGAGCCAGATGCATTAAAATTACAAGCAAAAAGGAAGCAATGTCTCCATTTCACTACACATGAGAAAGCAAGCAGTTAAAACATCCAGAAACATTTAGTGCACTTGATTGCTGAGGGAATGGTAACTCTTGGTCTTTTTTGAAGGTGGTTCATGTCACATTGTCTAGGCGGTCAGTTTTGTACACTAGTGCATGCTGGCTATATACATTCGTAAATGAATTTACTCAAGTAGTGTCATTCTGCCTCTGAATGAGGAACTGCATCTGGCTTGAAGTGCTCAAGCTGTATGCAAACCGTGACCCCTGATGTCAACATTGTGATGTTGAAACGTGATGCTTATTAATCTGAAACTACACTTCTTCACTCAGACTAAGCACAGAAACATGGATAAGACAATCTTCTTTATGCTCTGGGGTAAGTTCATTACAAATGATATATTTAAATAATAACTTTTAAAACTCATTAAACTAACTATGGTATTAAATCCAGTATGTAGCATTTCTCTACTGCAGTTCAGAAAAGAAAAACAAATATTATACAAGCCATATGCAAGTATTTAAAAGGAAAATAGCTTTTCAGAACATAGATAAATCAAACAGTAATAAAGTTTATACTGCATAGATCACAGTCTCACTGTAATGTTATTCATGGATGTGGATTGCCTGATATTTTTGGGGATGTCTCAAGAATTTCTAGATTTAAATATTAAAGGGAGTGGACTGTTTTATCTCAAAGAGTGAAATAATCCTTTCAGTTTTATAATTGAAATGCTGGCATGCACATTTCATTTTAAATGGCTGGAAGGAAAAGAAAATTGGATATTTATTTTATTTATTGACTATGCCTTGTTATCTGTTGCCCTCGGCACTGTTAACAGCTGATTCAAATTTGACTACCAACACTGATCTGACTATGGTTTTGAGTCATCTGATAGTGTAGTTTCACAGATACTTCATTCAGTGTATTAAAATATAGTGTAACAGTTAAAGTGCGATAGCGTTGTGCTTTTCTAACTGTACTAACTATGTTTGCAGTATTATGCAAAGATACAAGTCTGTATGATAAAAGCAGCTATGTGGGAAGTGCATTCTGACAATCAGATAAGCAGAAGTACTTCCCAGAAGCATCATATGTAACAATGAGTGTGCTATATACAAGCAAGACCTATATATCACCTTTCCATACTTTACAGAATTATATGTTATAGGGCTTTTGATGTGCATTAATTTAAAGTTTTATATATAGACAGGAAGCTGCATAGCACAAGCTACCTTCAAAATTAAGTTTCTTTAATTCATTGTATTTGGTTTTGTTCAACTTGTGAAGGAGATGAGTTACAGTTGCAGCTGTCTGAGATTATTTTTATTTAAAGTTATGCGTTGCTTTTGTATTTCAGAACAAAGTCTAGAACTATTTAATCTCTTAGGCATTTTAAGTCTGTTATTGGAAACATGTGCCAGACATAATAAGTATTGTGTAGATTCTTGATTTGCAACCCACTCCACCTTAATCTTCAACCATCTGTACCCTAATGTTACATAGGATGTATCCCAGCTGTTGTAGGATGGGCTGGCAGAATGTATCAGAATGGTCTGGAATATAGCTTATCTGCCAACTGTCTGATGACTAGCCTCACAACTAACAATCCATGCATGAAACCTGTTCTGACCCAGCGCTGTTTGCCAGACCAAGCCTACATCCTGTCACTGTAGAGATTAAAGCATGTTTCTTCTTTCACAGCCACTTCTGACATCCAGTGCATCCATCAAAGCCTGTTAGTCCCCAGCTGCCCTCACACACACACATGCTCAGCCTGTGAACAGTACTTGTGCCTCTCTTTCTGATACCCATTGGTTTTCTGAGAGCCATCTTTACACCTGTCAGTGGGTAGAGCCCATCATCTGCCTTCACCAGCCAGTGATTGGAACCACCAGCTTCCCTCCATTGAGTCATATCAGTGACTGAAACCCCTACACTCTTTTGGGGCCATGCTGTCAATGATCAGGATGTGCTTTGTTAATGATTATTGCAGCACTCTTCTGTAGCATCAGTCCAGGTAGTGGGTAGTCTCCCACACTGTCCTGGTAGTGAACGGAAGAATATGCTGCCTTCTCCAAACTCCCTCATCTGTCAGTGATCTATGTGGACCCAATACAACCCCAGGCATGAATGCAATACTGTGTCTATCCTAAAGGTTACCTGTGCATCATAGCTGCCCCATCAATGTCAAATGAGGTGCATAATGATTCTATTGAAGAATCAACTGGGAGGGTTTGGTTTCCCACCCTAGATATTGTTCATTATGTTGCTATCCAACTCCATTGCACACCACTGAGACAGCAGTACTCTACCATGCTGCAAATTCTTTATGAATTGTGGGTAAAATCACTATACCTGAAGCACAGTAAGTATGATAATATCATGTGGCAACCCCTCTAGAATGAGTATTACAGTACAGTAGTAATGAAAATGCTTCTGAAATTACTCTATGTTAGCAATTATATGCATGAGCTTGTAACTGCTAGTAGAAAAATGATCATTCAGAGCTGTGTCAAGCTACTTTCACACAGTATTCCACTTCAGTGACTTTTAAATCTTTTCAGAATACCAGTATATGGTGGCATTTCCAAGGCAATTCCAAATAACAACCCCCTGTAGTGTTCATCATTAGCATTATTGATGTATGTTTTCTCTTTAAAATGCCCACTATGCAGATGTTTTGCTAACATCTTGTACTGTAACATTAATTCCATTATTTACTGATTTATACCATACTTAATTCATGCTTAGAACATCTGCAGATTGTTTAATACTATGTGCATTGTTACCCGTTTTATACTTCTGTAGTATACTTATCACATGTCACTGTTTGTCGTGTATGTTTATCTATATATTATAAGCTCATAGGTACATAGGTAAGTACTAAGCTATTTGTTGTTGCAGGTCATTTGAAGCCTAGTCAGTTTCCATAATTGTGCTCAAAATAACCTATCCCATTTGGTTATACAATGGCCTTGCCCATCCCATGGTAAATAATTTGTATATTATCCCTAATGAGAATAACTGGGATCATATCATAGATAATTTGAAGGGACCCATGCATGGAATAAAGTATTTCGGAGCTGCCTCAGTCCATAAATAGTACAGGGGGCAGTCCTGGGATACATTTTCTGTTTCCCACCCATAGAGCCAAGTTGAACTTGAAAATGGATGGAGATTAGCTTTGTTTTATGTGGTTGGGGAGTCTGTTACACAGCCTCGGTATCCTATGTGAAATATATCTGTCCCTCTAAACCATTTTGTTTATGTTGCAGAAGAGGTTTAGTTCCCTAGAATGAGTATTTCTGATGCCATTTGACTTGCTGTTGTGCAAAATCCATTAATAATAGGTTGGAGGATGCATTGTAGGTCAGACACAGGTCACCTCATTGCGCTCTGTCAGATACAGAGTATAGTGAGAGGGCTTTGAGTTGGTCCTATAGTGAGAGGGCTATGAGTTGGTCCATGTAGGACATGCCATTTTGGCCTTGATTCCTTTTAGTAAGGTATCTCTGTTGGCATACCAGTTGGTGCATGTGTCTGGACAGATACATGAAAGGCGGCTTTATATTCAACAATTATATGTATAATTTTCAATGCATGCTTTTTAGATTCTATACTCTATGTTCTATGGCAAATATTTCTAGTTAGCCCCTTTTTAGAAGTACATAGTATGGCCTGCATCCATGCAGGCACAAGTAATATAGTACTCATGTGCAAATCATATATTATCTCCAAAAAATAAAAGCACTGTAAAACCTATGGTTCTGTAGTTGTACAAGGAGAACACAACTGCTCTGCATGCATCCCCACCTTGCCATGTCCTGAGTAGCTGTATATAGTTTCATAGGTTCATAGGTTGGTTCTAGGCTATCGGCCCTAGGGCATATACAAGCCTAGCCATAACAATTCCCTGACTATTTCTTCCCACACTATTTACTTCCCTGGACCCCTGTCTAGCAGGGCGACTTACATGATCCCTGGGGTAAATTTCCTTTCTCCCATCCAATCATCAAGGTTCCTTTTGAAGAGGGCCAAAGAGGTGCTCTGCTTCACATGTATGGGCAGTCTATTCCAGAGTCTTGGGAGTCTCTGGGTCAGGAACCTATCCCTCCAGTATGTTTTGTTTATTGTGATGACAAGGTTTAGATCCCTGGAGCATGTGGCTCTGAGGGATTGGAATTTCTTTAAGTGTAGCATGTCCAACAGCTCTGGGTTTGACATGGCCTTGTATGTTAAGCAGAGATCGTCTCTGATTAGACGATATGCGACAGAGTATAGCTGGAGTTTTTTAAGGCAGTCAGCATAGGGAATCTGCTTTAGGCCTGTGATTCTTTTAGTGAGGTATTTCTGTGGCCTTTCCAGTTGTTGCAGGTGTCTTGAGAGGTACATACCAAATGAGGCATTGTATTCTACAATGGGTCTAATGATGGATGAGTACAGTGGGACAATGACCTCCTTTTTCTGGATGAAAAGCCCTTGGTGATGAGGTATGCCACATAGAAGGATTGACTTGTATATACCCCCAAATCTTTCTTTCCACCTTTCCTATTGGTCATGTCTACAGTGTTAGTGTTAGTCTCCAGTGTTACTATATATTCAACTAGTATATATTCAACTATATTCAGCTATGCCTCGCCACCTCTTTCATTCTTCCCACATCCTCTGTATCAATATGTGTACAAAGAAGCACTCATCCTCAGTGGCCTCTCTTGTCATGTCCCCCTTGCAGTACTATAAAGGCATGAAACTATTTGTCCCACTTCTCTTCATGCTCTCAGATCAACCAATGATTGACATACTACTTTTAGCATTATTTCAAATCATGCATTCATACTATATGAAGCAACAGCATAAAATAATATTCCATGAAAACAAGTCAAATTCATGCAGCTCCTTGCATATCAGTATGTGATTATTTATTTCCAACTGGGTCAATACAGTATATATTTGCAGTATTAACTTTGTTATTTTACATCTATAATCCAAGCAGAGACAAAACAATTGCATAAGTAGGTACCCAGCTCATTATAAGAATGTTTCATTGAGTTAGCACCTTATCAAGTGGGATATCCCTCTGATTTTTTTTTTTTTTGGGGGGGGGGGCTGTGCCCTTCCCCACTAGGAAGCCTATATCTCAATACATAATTGCTTAAGAATGCCAGTTTCTGAATCACTCTTCTTCAGGGAAACAGAGCTTGCTTAATGAAATGTCTTTCAGTAACATACTTGTACATTACATATGCCAAAGGACAAAACTTTGAAATTTCACATTTATGAATTGACAATGGATATTCTAACACTGACTGTGGGCTAGAAACAGAGCATAACAGAACATAATGCTTGCTCCCTGAACTCCCACCATTGGAAGTTTGACCTCCACCACACCCTTGCAGCTTAATTAGTCTTATTCCGAATTACATGACTTTGGATTTGTGATCAGTGCTTAGGTTCATATCAAAATGCGTATTGCATTCATAGCCAAGGTTGTTTGACAGTGAAGTCAGGACAGTAATGAAGTTTGGTGGGGGTGAGGGGGTCACTATTTTCCCTTATTTCATGTGCAATGGGGAGGGCTTGCCACCCTATTTAACTGCTAACTACCATGAGTAAAGCTATGCTCATATACCCTGCTACAGCTTAATTTGATCTTCAAAGACATGTTTATTTGGCCTGGCTTACAATATACCAGTGTTGGGATTCATAGACAACTAATTAGTGCCTAAGGCTGTGGGGATTTAAAGACAATACGCAATGCACGTCTGCTTAAGTGTCAGCAGCTCTGCAAACTGACCTCCCAGATATTAGCGCTGGGTAAGCAGTCACACCTCATGTATGAATCCCAACTCAGGTCTGATCACTTCAGGATGTCCCTTTACTTCTTTGAATTTAGTTAACTCATTTAACCATTTTCTTCTTGCATTTTGTTTTCAAAAACAGTTTTATATGCTGAAGTATTAATTGTGCTTACTGTCTCACTTATGCACCACAAAAATTATTTATTTATGTATTTGTTTATTTGTTTTCATCTGTTTACTGGAAGGTCTACTGGGCCAGACTGAGCCCATTTTCAGTAGAGGCCTGGGGAGAAAAGCTCCAAAACAAACAAGCAAACAAACATGAAAAGCTACAGAATCAAAACAAAATCAAACATCCATGATGCATAATACTAAATTACAGATAGGTGATACAAAAAAATAAATAGTACACAAGTTATACAAATAATAGGTTACAGTGAGTAATAATGAACTGATTTTAAATATGCAGACAAACACGAGTGCAGTTGATGACATAGAAAATGAGTGTATGTGCGAACATGCAGTATTGCAGTAGAGAGGGAATGATGAAGGGTAATAGTTAAATAGGCTGAGAGTAAGGTGTGGGCTTAGAGTATCAACTATATGGCAGCAAGATTAAATATAACATATAGTAGCTAAATGCTGTTAAATAGAGTTTGAAGCACTGAATATACAAATGATGAGTCAGAGCAACAAGTGAGAGGGGGTGACTTTATAGCACTGTAATATCGGAGTAACTGTAATTAGACTTTTGCCCATTTCAAAATTCTTCTTTTTTCTCTTCAGAATTCCCACATTTATGCCTCATTATAGCAAATCAGATTACTCAGAAAACTGTGTATCTCTGTTTTCAATTTAGCAACTATTATTCCTCCTAAATCCTAATCCATATCCAGCAGACTTCATGGCTTTAGTTCATCCAAGTATGCAACTTTTTCTTGTTATCTCTTTTCAGTTATAATACTATTTCAGAAGTATTTTCCTTCCTTACTTTATTTTTATTAGCTATTTTAACTATTACTCTGACTAGTTTATTGGTTCGATTTACTTTATGTCATTTATATTATATGTTTAGCACAGTTAGTGGTGCATTGTTAAAGGCACCTGAATAAAGTTAAAGTTTACATTGGATGTCTCCTGAACAAATGTAAAAAAGCACACCAAGGTACCAAAAATCACCAGTAAAAAGTCCAAGGTACCCAAAGAAGGGAAGTCCAGCCACAACGCAAATAAAAATAGCTTTATTCCAATGAACCAAACCACATTAATGTTTCTTAACAAACTCCACAAATACGTTTTCGTTTAAAGTACTTCATCAGATGCAGACAGAAGACTCAACCAGATGTTATATCCATCTCTTCTGCTGTTGGGAATTATATTGCATCTCTTCTTCAGCAAAAGCTCCACTTTTGTGCATAAGTTCCTACAAACCAGTTGCTGAATAAGTATAAGCTTCCTTAGGTACATTCCTTTTTATGTCTTCTGAACAATTGAAATTCCTAGCAGACAGTTAAAAGAACTGACTGAAAAAAGATGGTTGTAATATATGTGAGTCAAGCAGTAACACAAAAATACTAACTAAAGTCAGGATGTGTTACAAAATTAAGAAATGTAAGAAAAAGAAAGCCATGTGGAAATGTAAAACAAAGAGCAGACAAGTGTTCATGTGGTTGCAGTTCATGCCTCATGCATTAGTGTGGCTATAGAAATGGAAGAAGGCATTGTCCTTCATTTAATAAGACCCGCAGAATAAGAGCTAGAAAAGGAGAGTTTGCTAAGGTCCAGATTCATTTTACAGATTTAAAAGTTAGCTAGGATAATATTATGTTTAAATAAAACCTGATGCAGTAACCTTGATTCATACTCCTTGGAAATTACATTGCAGAGCATTATGCCAACGTTACTAATCTAGAAATCCCAGGGAGAATGTTTTATTCAGAATGCAATAGCTTAACATGTATTTATAATTGCTTTTAATTGAAGAAGTGACCTCAAGAATGCCAAATGCTAAGTTATTTTCAGTACTTGATGCAAACAAGAGTTTCTGCTAGATAAATCTAGATAAAACTCCAAACTCTGTACATTTAATACATCATTAAGATGATATAGATTATGATCCATGGTGGTGCAGCAGTAGTGTTGTTGCCTCACAGCAAGAGGTTCTCCTGTTCAATTCTCGGCTGGAGGGCGGGGAGTGCCTTCTGTGTGGAGTCTGCATGTCCTCCCCGCAGTCGAATAGAATTCCAAAAAGACATGCGTGAATGGGAGTGCCTTCATTGAAGGTTGGATGTCGAGCTGGCAACTCGGCACTGTAAAAATCTACTGCCAATCATTAGCGGATCGGAGTTCCACTATGGCGACCCTAACCGGGAAAAATCCGAAAGACCAACAACAATTAAGATTATATAGATTCCTTAGTTTTCTAGCTGGTATTTCATCAGCACCAAAGACATTCCAATGAGTTATCAACATGTTTGTTAAGTCTTGGTAGATGTTGCTAGTATATTCAGTTATCTGTTAGTATGGAATCAGATACCAGAAGGGTATGAAGAGACTGATACAGCTACTTAGCCAGCAGGATTTCAAGTCTAAAAACAGCACATTAAAAAATCAGATTGACAAGTATGAATTACATATATCACTTTTAACATCAGAGGGACAAAATGTGAGTCAGAAAAAGTAAATGCAGTTGTGTAATGCCAAGGCTAGAAGACAATCAGGCATTACTGACTTCGAAGAGTGGTGCAGAATCCTGAAACATTTGCATCTAATATGTCTGAGATAACTATGCCTCTAAGAAAAGTGTGATACCAAGATGAAGCCTGGCAGTGGTGTTATGAGCAGAAGAAGAATTTTGGATTAGGCAAAAGTCTAATTACAGATACTCCACCCAATATTACAGTGCTATAATGTTATAATATAATGTCACTTGGTTTATAAGCAGATTTTAGTCAGAATGATGTAAGTTCTAGTATCTTACAAAAGAATAGACCAGTTACCTATTGGACAAGATTAGAAATACTGTACAGATGTGAGAACGGTCATGAACATATCTGTAGCAAAGAAGCTCATGTGGAAACAGACCATAAGCCCTTTCAAATCATATTCAAAATGTCAATGTATGAAACACCTCTGTCATTGCAGAAGTTGGTATCTAATTAACAGCAGTATGAACTAAAAGTGAAATAAATACTAGGCAAGGGGCTATACTTTCCATTTAAGCTGAACAGAGTATATTTACCAGATAAGTATTATTTTTTAAGAAAAGCAGCTATACTCATTAGCTAACATTGCATTTAACAATGACAGAAGAAAAAATAAACAGTTCCAGATATGTACTCACATGGACTAAAAATGCACTTGCTGAAAGATGCTACAATGAAAGTATAACAATAAAACATCATCATTAAGGAAGGAAATTCAGTCTTACAGAACACATTGTTAACAATGTAACCCACTGGACACACAATCACTTATCAAGGAAGACCCAAGAGCAATGCCTGTTTAAATGACTTGCTCAGAAACATATAATAGGTAAATGGAGGCTGTCGGAATGAAACCCAGGGCTGGGGAGTGGTACTGGATGCTACCCCACATGGAGCCAGCTGGTAATGGAATTTGAATATGTGTAATACTTGAACATGGTATTTGCAATACAAGTTGTTAACGGGTTATGCATCTAATAATGTGTATATGGTTTTAATTGGCACTGGGCTCTGACAAAAGATATGTACTGTCCAGGTAAGTCAACCCGTATAGATCAAGCAGTACAGAACTGTATATTATTACAATAAATCAAAACAACATATATGAATATAAACTCCACCTGATTATCCATGGTGATTAAATGGCCATCAGTTTGTTAAAATTCTTATATATGGGCTGGATTCATGTATGTCTAAACTTTGCACTGCTACCGTGTGTACATCACACCATGATGTACACATGATAGTGACCTATTTTGTATTTATTAAACACACTGTCTACTGCTGCAAAACAAAGGTAAACAGCAGAGAATGCTAATGAAAGCATAAGCAGCTAAATTACATGCTAATTAACCAATCTAAGATGGCATTCAGGAAGTTATAAAATAATCATGTACACTTGGAGTAGCTCTTTCCTATGAACTCCAAAATCTATTGTAATACAGCCAACATCAGACTTAGAAAATAAAAGCAATGATAGGGGATGCTGCTTCTGTTCTGTTGCATGTGTGCGTGCAACAGGCTCATATCTATGCTGCTGCTGCTGCTGATAGACTGTGGCGAAGGTGAATAAGGATATTAAGACATATATCATGAACTGCGTAACACTGAAATATTAGAGTGATACAGCACTGATAGAAAAGCACTACAGGAACTCTGCAACCTCTTCTGCCACCACCTCAGAACTAGGAGAAATCAAGAAGAACTTATATGAGTAGAAACTAAGGTATGTGTAGCATTAAGGATATTAGCTACTGGCTCATTCCAGAGACCCACAGGGGATATACTAGGGTATCACAGGCCTCACTCAGCCTCATGGCACTAATGTCTTAATGCTATGCTAGAAGATGCAAGGTAGTACAACTATTTTCTATGCACACCAGAGAAAAGACCAAAACCAATGCAAGAATTGTATGCCATAGCACCTTTCTCTGAAGTTTTGGGGGTCACAGACTGCACTCACATAGACTAAAAAGCCCCACCTGGTCAACAGGGAAGGACATACATCGAGGAAAGGTTTCACTCAGTCAACTGCTAGGTTGCCTGTAACATCCGAGGGATCATACTCAGTCTGCGTGCAGGCAACCCAGGCTATTGCCATGACTCACACATATAGCACACCTCTCAGCTTCACACAAGGTTTGCTAGGAGTGATGTTCCACAAGGCTATATACTGGGTGATGCACATTATGCACTGGAATTGTCTTCATGGCTACATTCGGGAACATGACCCCATGGCCTACCACATCTACTCAATCACTGATGGAGCAGTAAGATTAATTCCACTATGGGAGCAGGATCTGGCATGGCCACATCAGCTAACACCAGTGAATGTTGTGGCTCTATAGACAAGTGGATATCAACTGTCCCCAGCAGATGTTCCATCACAGACACTGCCCAAGCCAGTGTGCTACTCAACCTATCCAGTGAGTCCCCCGCACGGCTGATACAGTCACTCACATCAGAATGTGCCATGTTTAATACTTGCATTATCTCTTCTGAGGCCCTAGTGGAACATGCCTGTGCCTTCTTTATGGCCCTATACAAACTTCTGGTGGTATGAAATGACACACCAGCATCAGGAGGAGACTGGACCATAGGCCTCCACTGAGCAACTCTGCTGTGTGGTACCATGCCCACATGATGACTATGGACAATTTCATCCAGGTCTGTAACTGGAGTAACCACACTACCCTTATCAACTGTGTCATCATCATCCTATCCAATATCTGAGTGGTCATTGAAATGGGCATGCACAGGCATACTGACTATGTCTAAAATAAAGCCACAAGATGTGTGAACCAAAATCTCAGAATCAGACTGAACCTTTGCACCCCCGTCTGTGCCCCTTATATAGCCACCATTATCACCAGTGCCTACTGAAACTGTGACATCAACTGTTATGACTTCTGCAATGCCATTGTCAGGATCACCTGTGATGACAAGCAACAAACACAAGAATAAGAGACATAATGACTGGAAGAATCCAAACTGCTGTCTATACACTCATGTTAAACAATTTCAGATGCTAAAGGAATACAATACTTACTCTCTCCTCAGACTTACATCTAAGTAATGGGTATTACTAATCAAAGAAAGTTTGTGCTTACTACGTGAAGATGGCCTTTCAGATGGTAACTCTGACGTCCCTGGAAAAAGAGGAAGGCAGTGGAAAGAAGACTAATAAGCAAAAATGCAAATGACACAAGGAGAAGGGAATAATGCTCTGCCTATTTCCCCCTTAAGAAATATTTCAGAATCAGTCAGACTGACTATTCCCCCTACCTTCACAACACAATCTTAGTTGGACTCTGTCCCTTTTAAGTCACACATCTCACTATTTCCAGATATATCAGAAGTATACAAGTGTTAACATAAAAAGATATCTGGAACGGCAGTAAATGACTTACATTTAGCACACTTGCAAGTTCTTTTTGCAACACACTTGACCTGTCATCCACATCAGCACCAGCATCAAGGAGTTTGTGTGAACTCTCTGCTGAGCTGTCGGGATCGCTAACTGTGGACAGGAACTGCTCCATTTCAGTGAGTGGTGGTTCAGTAGCATGACCGCCTCCTGTAGCCATCTGTTCTAGTGCTAGCCCAGCTGCTCTTCTGTATGTCTCTGTAATCATATCAGTGGAACAGTGTCACACCTGATTATAATTTCCTTTACGGCCACCCACTGTATTTATGACAGTGACCATCTGCTGCATTAAGCTTTTTCTGGCAGACATATCATCTTTGCCTCTGTCAAGCAGGAAGGATCTATGGTGGCATAAGGCTTTGATGATGATCTCATTCACTACATCACTGAATGGTGGCTTGTGTGGAACAGATGGTCAGGTGCCATAATCCTGTTGACGTGAAAAACAAAAAGACAAAACACATTTGTAGCACATAAAGAAATCATTCACCTCAAATCTGTGTATTAATTCTCATCACAAAACAGTTGAACACACAATGCTCATTTCAGACTACGTACAAGCTAAGGGTGACCCTTCCCCCCAAAAATTCAATACATTAGCATTACATTCATTCTGTTAACATTTCCTCTAATGAGGACATCAGTTGTGTAACTGACTACTGGATAACAGGATTATCAATAAATAGGCAAAAACTTGAAGTACAAATGGCAAAACTATTTTCCTTGGTCTCTCCACTGTTATGGAGGTTGCCATGAGACATTTGAGAAGCCTAACACCTCTGTTAGCTACACATATCCAACCCCTTGAAGTTGATAATAAAGACAATACACTTGTCTGCAGTAACTGGTGAAATTTCAAGAGCAAATGGTAACACAATACTGTGATGTAACCATACCATTCCTTGACAAACTTTGAAATGACAGCAATAACTGATTTATCTGCAGTATACTAACAATGAATGCAAAAAATGCATACAGATAAAAAAATGCTATTGCATATTGAAAAACATTCCAAATATAAAAATGTAATCAGGTTATGAAGAAGATAAACAATACCGTACGAAGGAAAGCAGTCATTTGTAGAAAAATCTCTTCCAAGTCAATACCAGTAATGATCTGTCTCTGTCAAATCAATCTTGTCTCCTGCCACTTCCAAAGCTACACCATTACCGTCATGGAGTGTAGATTCAGCCCTATGAGCACTGTGAATATGCAAATTAGGTGTTAAATCATTAACATTCCTGAATGCCAAAAATCTCACTAGGTGTAGAGGAGCTTAAAATTGTTTAAGTAGCTACACTACTGTATGCACATGTCTTAGGACTGCAGGGAAGAGGGATGAAAATTGTGAGCTGCTAATAGCCTACAAGTATTACTGATTACTATGACTATAGCAACAAGCAATGTTGAAGAGTCTCTTCTCTATAAAAATTGATTTTCTTTTAATAATAGCACACTTTCCATCATCTGCTTAAATATTATTCTGTAATGCTAATCAGCTCTATTACACATTAGAGCAAAGATGCAAAGAAATGCCAGTGACATTGCATTTCTGTTAATTAAGCTGAGAGAAGGGAAAGATGCTTAGAAAATAAAGAGGATAAATAGCTGGCATTAATATTGTGTAGCCTGTTATTAGTTTATTTTTGTTGTCAACATCAGATTCATTTATACATGTTCAAGCAAATGAGTAAGCAACATTTTCTGACCTTTCATCTGGTGGACCTGTATTCTGATATCTTTCTAAGCCAGATCTGCATGGTATGTACATTTTCTGATTACTACTCTAAGCCTGTGTTGGTGGCAAAGTGGGATAAGAAATACAACTGAGTGTATCTTGTTACTGAGCTGAATTCAAGGTTCAAATAGGTAGTGTGCTGTTTGATAGAGCCTGAGCATATGATCAGGTTATAACACACACAGAGCAAGGAAACCTCAAAATCCTGCATTTTCATTATTATTCCCTGATATCTGCCACTAGTGACAATTCTTTTCTTTTATTGTGTTCATCATTTGCAAGTATTTTGGCAAAGCATACTTTGGACTGGCAGCATTTCATGGCAGTGAATGAGAGTTCACTGCCCAAAGTATAAACTGAGAAATTATTTTTTGAATGCCATCAGAAGTGCATTTTAGAGTGGCACAGGTGCGCTTTGCTACAGTACTCTGAACACCAGTAAGGGAAGAAATTCTACATCTCACCTAAGTATCACTGTAACACACAGTATAAATTAAATGAGTTTAAAGAAACAGGACAGATGATGCCAGGTTTAAATCCATTTTGCAAATATTTTTATTTTTAACTGGATATACAAAAACTATAGAAGAATAACATGTTGTATATGAACTGCATATGCTGAAATGTGTGATAAATAGTTCATATCTTACCGGTAGTTCATGTGAGTTGAGGTCTTAAAAGTGTTGTTATCTAGTCAACTGTCTTCATTAATAATATTATTAGCAAAGAAGGTTGCATCATATGTCTGGTTGTGCAGTATTATAACACAGAAGGAGTAACATAAGTACTGTGGACAGATGTGTGACATACATGCATAAACTCTCACAATCGTACCTCTTCACAATAAGAATTACTCCTTCATGGTATACTGTGTGTCCTGACTAGTTGTATGCAGTCTGCCAAGTATGACTTGCTGTCATTGTCTATATGTCCCCTTTCTGAAACATTGACACTACATAAATATACTAATGATGTGTCAACCCACATGTTGCTTGTAATGTTTGCATCAGATGTGAAAACGCAGCATGTTCCTTTTAATTGTAAAACTGATGATGAAAAATGGAACTACAAGTCATGTTTGTCCTTGCATTTTGTTGTGTGGAACATACATTGTTTCATCGAAAAATCACTTTTTCAAAAAAACAGAATGCTGAACCCACTTTAGGGAAAGTGCACTTAAACAAAAGTGCACTTTTGTGAACATTGATTCACCTAATTGGAAAAAAACCCACAAAAACACACTAAAAGCACATTTCTGCAGGGTGCAAGTCCCCCTGCACCCCCATACCCCTGCTACTTATATATACTAACTCTGAGAATGCACTACAGTGGGGAAAATGATATATTTCCTTATCCCCACTATGCCATGCGTCCTTTAGTCAGTGTTCGTGAAAGTGCACTTTCATTTAAGTGCACTTTCACTAAAGTGGGTTTGGCTTTCTGTTTTTTGGTAGACCCATATATATATATATATATATATATATATATATATATATATATATATATATATATATATATATCTATACATATATATATATATATATATATATATATATATATATATGTGTGTGTGTGTGTGTGTGTGTCTCTGTGAGTGTGTGTTTTGCCTTTCCAATTTGCTTGTTGCTTGGCAGAATACAAACAGGTCTCACAGGTAAAGGAAAAAGGGAAAATTTGCATTCCCATATTATTCATAAGTGCAAACAGTACTGGAACTGTTGTGTGGTATTTGTAATCAGTGAGTGATGTGCACCTAATATATACCTTTCTTTATGGCACAGGCTGTAGATGCATTGACTTTGGACCCATAACAAAAGTTGATCTGCGGTTCAAAGTCATACTGCGAGAGGGGAATGCTGAAATTATTACTCAAAATTTATGACTTGCATTCATCACAACTTTATATGTTGTTTTTCTTTCTGTTTCTTGCCTTCTGCAGTTGCTCACTGCTGAGCAGCTCACAATCATGTTACATGCTTAAGGATAAAAGTGAAAAATTTTATTTGGGAAATCTTCTGTAGTGCAAACAGGCTTAAAGTGATACATGGATGTCAGCACTTTGGACACTGAGTGGAGCACATCCACCTGCTATGTACCTGTCTCTGTGCTACAAGGTGTAATTGGAGTGGCTTTAGAGACGGAATGCAGGTGATCTATGGTTCAAATCCAAATAATACTTGTTTTTACAATTTCTAAGAACAATTTTATTAGGAAGGTAACACTACATACAAATGGCTATCATAAGTAAATTGATTGCAAAAAGGTCTCAGTAATACTTTGATAATGACAGTTTTTTAGATAGTATATCTCATTAATGACTTAATTATGAAACCCATTTGATTGTCTGTGCAATTTTTTAAGCATGACAATTATGATAATTACTGAAAAATCTATTTGCATATCTATGATTGGCACAATAGTTTTGTTAAAATCATCCACCAAAACCAAAGAAGCAAGGTTCAACAGCCCAAAAAAATTCAGGAATCAAATTTAATCAAAACATGAAAACACTCAAAATGAATAAAATAACTCATGAAAAGCAAATAAAAACAACCTTCACAGTTAAGCGCTTTCGTCATTACGTTATTGACTTCTTCAGAGTTGTGAATGAACAAACACTAGTTGGTGTTAAAATATGTGAGTGAAATCAGCTGGTATACACACACCCCTCTCCAAGAACCAATCATTAAACAAAATTAATTTAAAGGTATATACCCTTTGTGGTTATGCACATTGTACCTAGCCACCAAAACATAATAAAAAATGCATTTAAGTATTTAATAATTTTTCAAATTACTCCATTGATGTATTTCATTTTATAACTTCATGATTTGTATATTTAATTCAGTTTTTTTTAAATGTTTTGGTGGCTAGGTATGATGTGCATAACCTCAAAAGGTATATACCTTTAAATTAACTGTGTTTAATGATTGGTTCTTGGAGGGAGTGTGTATAGCAGCTGATTTCATTCACATATTTTAATGCAAATTAGAGTTTGTTCATTCACAGGTCTGAAGAAGTCAATGATGTAATGACAAAATCTCTAACTATAAAGGTCCAATGTTATTTCTGTTTACAAGTTATTTTATGCATTTTGACTGTTTTTCGTGTTTTGATTAAATTTGATTTCTGAAATTTTTGGGGCTGTTGGGCCTTGCTTTTTTGGTTTTGGTGGGGTTTATTTGGGGGTCTGTACCAGTTTCCAGCTCAAGGTTTGTTACTGGATTTGTTAAAATCATCTTGACTCCTCATATAGCTCAATTATGTGTTTAGGACAGTATATGTTTTGAAATATGTTCATATGTTCATAGGTTCATAGGTAAGTAATAGGCTATAAGCCCTAGGGCCAATATAAGCCTAGGCAAAAGAGGTTCCCTGGCTTTTGCCACCCCATCTTGTATTACTCAGCTCATAAAAATCTATTCATTTGAAGTATAATTACAAAGTGTAATAGTGCCTCTTACATGTGAATGCATTTCACAGGAGTTCTTGAAGTCACACACATATGCTCCTATATGAAGTATATCTCCATTCATACTGAGTGTATATCTGTAATGACCATGGCTGAGAGGAAGTTCTCCTGTAGCAATGATGAATCATAACCTGGCTTGAAATGTATGCATTTTTTATTCTATAGGTTTGATTCCCACCTTGTAAAACAAACTTTTTACAATGTGCAGCTTCCAACAAATTATCTCAAGTCATCCTATTTAACCATACAAGTACCAAGGCTTACAATGCAAGGCATTAAGCATGTCAGTGTTTACCAATGAGAAAAGTGTGACTAGGTTGAGCATCACACATGGCAATTATTACTGCCATATTTCATACCATCATTGCTGTTTGTTGAATTCTCTACCTCATTGTCTAAAAATTGAATTCTCTGCTTTCCATCATGCAAACACAGTCGGCATGGTTGTGGGTTTTTGTGTACTGGTTGTTTATTGCGAGATTTGAATTTGGCACAGATTCAGACATTCAGTTGTTGCCCTTGACTTCTGCAGGCAAGGCTGGTGATGGAGATGATGGTGCTAAATTTAGAGCATAAAGGTGAGGTGTTCAGGTGTTAAGCACTTTTGAGGCACTCCTTATGAAGCACTACAGCAATAGGTTACAGGAAGTGGACTATACTCAGTTTCAGTATAAGACTGAGACTTGGAACATCCCACACACCAGAGAGAATTGTTATTACCACTGTAGTGCCCTGAAATGATGCAAGAAGGACATCCTTAGCTGATGGGAGGATGATAACCCTCAGGCGTGTAAGTATACTGGCCCAGCAGCATTCAATTATATAGAATGCAGTAGGCAGCCAAGACTGGTATCCATCGTGCTTTCATGTCTCGCCTTCTTCTCTATTGTACAGCTGCTGAAGACATTGCAGTAAACAGGGAGATGAGCCATGAGAGGTTAAATCACCTCAGAGAGGCATGGGTATGTATGCATCAGGTCTTACTCTAAGCCTACTAACTATTTTAATTACATGCAATATGGCTATACTGAAATAAATAGTTGTATTTTTGATATCATAGCAGAGCAATTGATTAATGGTACAACAGCAGAAATCCTTCCCATCATACCTGGATGTGGCAAAGGTGTATAGACTGGATAATCATAAATGTGTATATAGTAAAATTATACAGTAATATGTTTGGTTGTGCAGTATTATAACATAGAAGGATTAACATGAGTACCGTGGACAGATGTGTGACATACATGCATAAACTCTCACAATCATACCTCGTCACAATAAGAGTTACTCCTTCATGGTATACTGTGTGTCCTGACTAGTTGTATGCAGTCTGCCAAGTATGACTTGCTGTCATTGTCTATATGTCCCCTTTCTGAAACACTGACACTACATAAATATACTGATGATGTGTCAAACCACATGTTGCTTGTAATGTCTGCATCAGATGTGAAAACGCAGCATGTTTCTTTTAATTGTAAAACTGATGATGAAAAATGGAACTACAAGTCATGTTTGTCCTTGCATTTTGTTGTGTGGAATATAAATTGTTTTATTGAAAAATCACTTTTTCAAAAAAACAGAAAGCTGAATCCACTTTAGGGAAAGTGCACTTAAACAAAAGTGCACATTTGTGAACACTGATTCAGCAAATTAAAAAAAAAAAAAAAAACACACTGAAAACACATTTTTGCAGGGTGCAAGCCCCCCTGCACCCCCGTACCCCCGCTACTTATATATACTAACTCTGAGAATGCAGTACAGTGGGGAAAAGGATATATTTCCTTATCCCCACTATGCCATGCGTCATTTAATCAGTGTTCGTGAAAGTGCACTTTCATTTAAGTGCACTTTCACTAAAGTGGGTTCGGCTTTCTGTTTTTGGAAAAGGATTTTTTAATAAACAGAAGTAGACCCATATATATGTATGTGTGTATGTATATATATATATATATATATATATATATATATATATATGTGTGTGTGTGTGTGTGTGTGTGTGTGTGTGTGTGTGTGAGTGTGTGTTTTGTCTTTCCAATTTGCTTGTTGCTTGGCAGAATACAAACAGGTCTCACAGGTAAAGGAAAAAGGGAAAATTTGTATTCCCATATTACTCATAAGTGCAAACAGTACTGGAACTGTTGTGTGATATTTGTAATCAGTGAGTGATGTGCACCTTATATATACCTCTCTTTATGGGACAGGCTTTAGATGCAGTGACTTTGGACCCCTAACAAAAGTTGATCTGTGGTTCAAAGTCATACTGTGTGAGGGGTATGCTGAAATTATTACTCAAAATTTATGACTTGCATTCATCACAACTTTATATGTTGTTTTTCTTTCTGTTTCTTGCCTTCTGTAGTTGCTGGCTGCTGAGCGGCTCACAATCATGTTACATGCTTAAGGATAAAAGTGAAACATTTTATTTGGGAAATCTTCTGTAGTGCAAACAGGCTTAAAGTGATACATGGATGTCAACACTTTGGACACTGAGTGGAGCATATCCACCTGCTATGTATCTGTCTCTGTGCTACAAGGTGTAATTGGAGTGGCTTTAGAGATGGAATGCAGGTGACCTATGGTTCAAATCCAAATAATACTTGTTTTTACAATTTCTAAGAACAATTTTATTAGGAAGTTAACACTACATACAAATGGCTATCATAAGTAAATTGATTGCAAAAAACGTCTCAGTAATACTTTGATAATGACAGTTTCCTAGATAGTATATTTCATTAATGACTTAATTATGAAACCCATTTGATTGTCTGTGCAATTTTTTAAGCATGACAATTATGATAATTACTGAAAAATCTACTTGCATATCTATGATTGGCACAATAGTTTTGTTAAAATCATCCACCAGAACCAAAGAAGCAAGGTTCAACAGCCCAAAAAAATTTCAAGAATCAAATTTAATCAAAACATGAAAAACACTCAAAATGAATAAAATAACTCATAAAAAGCAAATAAAAGCAACCTTCACAGTTAAGCGCTTTCGTCATTACGTTATTGACTTCTTCAGAGTTGTGAATGAACAAACTCTAGTTGGTGTTAAAATATGTGAGTGAAATCAGCTGGTATACACACACCCCTCTCCAAGAACCAATCATTAAACAAAATTAATTTAAAGGTATATACCCTTTGTCATTATGCACATCATACCTAGCCACCAAAACATAATAAAAAATGCATTTAAGTATTTAATCATTTTTTCAGATTACTCCATTGATATATTTTATTTTATAACTTCATGATTTGTATATTTAATTCAGTTTTTTTTTTTTATGTTTTGGTGGCTAGGTAAGATGTGCATAACCACAAAGGGTATATACCTTTAAATTAACTGTGTTTAATGATTGGTTCTTGGAGGGAGTGTGTATAGCAGCTGATTTCATTCACATATTTTAATGCAAACTAAAGTTTGTTCATTCACAGGTCTGAAGAAGTCAATGATGTAATGACAAAATCTCTAACTATAAAGGTCCAATGTTATTTCTGTTTACAAGTTATTTTATTCATTTTGACTGTGTTTCGTGTTTTGATTAAATTTGATTTCTGAGATTTTTGGGGCTGTTGGGCCTTGCTTTTTTGGTTTTGGTGGGGTTTATTTGGGGGTTTGTACCAGTTTCCAGCTCAAGGTTTGTTACTGGATTTGTTAAAATCATCTTGACTCCTCATATAGCCCAATTATGTGTTTAGGACAGTATATGTTTTGAAATATGTTCATATGTTCATAGGTTCATAGGTTCATAGGTAAGTACTAGGCTATAAGCCCTAGGGCCAATATAAGCCTAGGCAAAAGAGGTTCCCTGGCTTTTGCCACCCCATCTTGTATTACTCACCTCATGAAAATCTGTTAATATGAAGTATAATTACAAAGTGTAATAGTGCCTCTTACATGGGAATGCATTTCACAAGAGTTCTTGAAGTCACACACATACGCTCCTATATGAAGTATATCTCCATTCATACTAAGTGTATATCTGTAATGACCATGGCTGAGAGGAAGTTCTCCTGTAGCAATGATGAATCATAACCTGGCTTGAAATGTATGCATTTTTTATTCTATAGGTTTGATTCCCACCTTGTAAAACAAACCTTTTACAATGTGCAGCTTCCAACAAATTATCTCAAGTCATCCTATTTAACTATCCAAGTACCAAGGCTTACAATGCAAGGCATTAAGCATGTCAGTGTTTACCAATGAGAAAAGTGTGACTAGGTTGAGCATCACACATGGCAATTATTACTGCCAGATTTCATACCATCATTGCTGTTTGTTGAATTCTCTGCCTCATTGTCTAAAAATTGATCTCTCTGCTTTCCATCATGCAAACACAGTCGGCATGGTTGTGGATTTTTGTCTAATGGTTGTTTATTGCGAAATTTGAATTTGGCACAGATTCAGACATTCAGTTGTTGCCCTTGACTTCTGCAGGCAAGGCTGGTGATGGAGATGATGGTGCTAAATTTAGAGCATAAAGGTGAGGTGTTGAGGTGTTCAGAACTTTTGAGGCACTCCTCATGAAGCACTACAGCAATAGGATGCAGGAAGTGGACTATACTCAGTTTCAGTATAAGACTGAGACTTGGAACATCCCACACACTGGAGAGAATTGTTATTACCACTGTAGTGCCCTGAAATGGTGCAAGAAGGACCTCCTTAGCTGATGGGAGTATGATACCCCTTAGGCGTGTAAGTATACTGGCCCAGCAGCATTCAATTATATAGAATGCAGTAGGCAGCCAATACTGGTATCCATCGTGCTTTCATGTCTCGCCTTCTTCTCTATTGTACAGCTGCTGAAGACATTGCAGCAAACAGGGAGATGAGCCATGAGAGGTTAAATCACCTCAGAGAGGCACGGGTATGTATGCATCAGGTCTTACTCTAAGCCTACTAACTATTTTAATTACATGCAATATGGCTATACTGAAATAAATAGTTGTATTTTTTGATATCATAGCAGAGCAATTGATTAATGGTACAACAGCAGAAATCCTTCCCATCATACCTGGATGTGGCAAAGGTGTATAGACTGGATAATCATAAATGTGTATATAGTAAAATTATACAGTAATATGACATGTCATGAATCTAATTATCTCTCTTTTTTGCTCACCTGACTTGTTCTCTCTCATTTTTTTAATCATTTTTTTTAAATATTTTATATGGCTTAAAAAAGGTTCTGTTGTCATACATTTCTGCTTACAAAAATGACATTCAGCGCAGGGAGGTAAACTGACCACAGCAGATTGGCTCTACAGGTTGCAGCACTCATAGCCAGCACTTCAGGTTCCCAACCCTTCAGCACTGCCTCCACAGCCCCTGCCTACCTGCTCTATCTGCATCAGGTAGCTCTGCCACAGCTGCTGGAGCATTACTACCCCTTGAGAGTAGTAGTAGTAGTAGAGGTGGTGACTTTGTCACCCAGAAAGAGCTGACAGGGCTAGTGGAGGCTATTATGGAAAGGGGCCTCAGTGCCTCAATCAGCCATGTAGGAAAGGTGATTCATCATATTGCCAAGATGATGCAGCGTTGAGCACTTACACAACAAACTGAGACAAGAGACACTGATGACAGTTCTGAGGGTGAGGACAAATTTCTCACTGTTCTCATGCCTGACTTGGGTGTGACATACAATTTCCCCTACCTATCATCAATCATGGTGTCCCCCAAACTTTTTCGTTCATCACCATCCCTGTATGTCCTGTATGTCTGCACCTGTTTCCTTACCTACCCTACCTACCTGACCCTCACATTCCCAAGACCCTTCCCAACATTCCTCTCTCTCTTTGAAACAGTTACTCTTCCAGCTGGGCTAGCTGTTGGAGGTTGGCATAATGGCTAATGTATTTATCTTACATACACAAGGTGCAGGGTTTGATTCTCACAGGGGGTAATTGGCTAGGCTTAAAATGGCCAATAAGGGCAGTTAGCCTAGTATTAATCTATGAAACGGTATCATGTAAAGTGTAGATATAAATGTAATGAATACTGCTGTCTACCCAGTGCTTTTATTGAACATGTTGTGAGTGTCTCTTACAATGTGTGATTGAAAGGGAGTATAGCATGAGTTCTCTTGTGGTTAGCTAAGATGATCAACCTGTTTGTAAATTTCTATATCTACTGCCAAAGGTTCAAATCCTGGCATATGTTATACAGTAATGTAATCTTCCTCCATATTTATATTACTTGTGTAAGTGTGTTCTCCATCTGTTTTAAACAAAACAGCATCCACACATCAGCATCACGTTTCCAATGTCCTACACGTTCCTTAACCAGATGCATGTGGATGTATTGGTTATTGTCACTCCTGGACCTTCTCCATCCCTATATCAATCACTTAGTGGTACAGACAGGACACATTCTGAATGAGGAAACAAGTAATGCAAACAACACATACAGGTGTTCATAAATGTTCCATAACACAAACTCTTGTGTCTCTCCATCTCTGTGTTCCTCATCACTTCATCTGGCTCCTCATATTATAATGTAACATATTTAGTTGGCTGGTATATGAAATGTTCATTGTATATCATTTGGTTCCTGTCCTTACTGTGAGGAAGCATAATGCTCAGATGTTACAAGTCATCCTGCCCTATACACACACTTAGGATATGTACTGAGTCATAATAATTAATTCAAAATACATACTATTCATAAACTAGTGAATTACAAATAAAACAGTTCTTGAAAAAACGGCAAGCCTCCAGAGAACAAGAAATCCTGAATTCTTAACTTAGGTTTATTAAACAAACAAAACACAACCAACGTTTTCACCACTGGTAAAACAGTAGCTTCTTCAGAGATGCAGTACAAAAGGAAACACCACAGTTTTTAAATGTTTGATAAAATACGCCCACTAGATGCTTATTTATTTTGGTATTACTTTTTAAAAACATTTTTAGATATTTATGTAAAATTACAACGTTGGCTGTGGTAATATAAAGTGAGAAGACGCCTTTCGTTTTTTAAAATGTTACCACTGCCCTTTTAAGAATAGATTGAAGCATCTAGTGGGCGTATTTTATCAAACATTTAAAAACTGTGGTGTTTCCTTTTGTGCTGCATCTCTGAAGAAGCTACTGTTTTACCAGTGGCGAAAACGTTGGTTGTGTTTTGTTTGTTTAATGAACCTACGTTAAGAATTCAGGATTTCTTGTTCTCTACATACTATTCATGTCATATTCAACAAATTATATACCCAGTTAAGCTATGATTTCCTTGAAGCATGGCTGATACATATTAGGTGTAAAATTTTATTTCAGTAGGCATTACTGACACAATTTGCTCAATCAACATATTTAGGATAGTCATTCCTATGTACTCTTACAATGATGATCAAAATTACTTATGATAATCACATTCTGGCACCCTGTGTAAAATGATCTGCATACCGGACTCAGTCCTTGCTTGAACAGTACCTTTTCATTGCTTACAGTTTGTGCCACAGAGACATGTGGATTTTTTCCACTCAGTACTGTCCAGTGTGCTGACTGCCATGCAATGCCATGCCTGTTTTTACTACAGAAGGCTAACCATCTTAAAGTTTTCACTTTTTTCCTTTAGCAATGAACACTGTTTGCTCACCACCTAATGTCATGCAAACAGGGAAGGCAGGCACAAGAATTTATTTCAGAATTAAGCTTTGGCCCTAACATGTCAAAGGTAGACTCCAACATGAAAAGTGTATATCTGCAATATGTCAACATAAAACAGATCTTTTCTGCATTTAATCACAATCGCATTTTTCCTCTGCTCCTTATTTGTGCAGAGGTTGGCAGGGAGCACCACTAAACACCACTGAATGCCATTACTTCACATTCCAAGTTCATCATGTCAAAGTGTAATCATGCATGTGCTGATACTTTACCAATGTCCATGCAAATAAGTTTCTCAGCACTGCACTTTAGGAAGAGATTTTACACAAAGATAAGTATTGTTACTGGATATTATTCCTTCATTGCATGGAAATGGTTTCCTGTACTCTGCAGTGAAGTGTGATGTTGATTAAGCACTTCATTCTGCAGTTATGTCTGCACTGCAGCACTTGCAAATAATATGCAAACACATAGAGCTTTGGCATGCATTCTTCATTATTACTTAGCCCTACTTCTTGGAACATTAGGAATTCTTTTGTATTGACAGTGCAAACTGTACATGCATGAGCAGATGCCCTTTCCAGAAAAAATGGAACATTACGTGGCTATTTGAAAGTATTAGATAGACTTGAATGATGTTTAATACCAACATTTTGATATGAATGGTGTATAAAAATATTTGAGATTGCCATCAAAATATATCTATTAATATTTAATTCCTAACTTTAAATTTAGCTAAATATTTCTGTTTCTAAAAAATATCATATTATTAGCCAAGTGAAGAAAATTATATGCCATAACATAAAATGTTCACCAAATATTATGCCTTGTATTACAAGGTTGTTCTGAAAAATCTGTAGCAATAGTTCTACATACAAATTAAGTAAATAAGGGGCAACCTTGTCTATTTATTGTTAATTTCAGATGGATCCGTACAGGCATAAAAAGTCTTTGCAACTGTAGTTATCATATCCTATATGACAACTTACCTTCTAGGGCAGCCATGGTGGTGCAGTGGTTAGCATTGCCGCCTCACAGCAAGAGGTTCTCCGGTTCGATCCTCGGCTGGGGTGCCTTCTGTGCGGAGTCTGCATGTCCTCCCTGTGGTCGCGTGGGTTTCCTCCGGGTGCTCCGGTTTCCTCCCACATCCCAAAGACATGCTGCAGGTGGATTGGACACTCTAAATTGGCCCTAGGTGTGCGTGTGAGTGTGCCTTCTGTGGAAGGTTGGGCGCCGGGCTGGCAACTCGACACCGTAAAACTCCACTGCCATTCAATGTGCGGACAAGGTGATCCGCTGTGGCGACCCCTCACCGGGAAAAAGCCGAAAGAAGAAGAAGAAGATTGATGGCCATTTTGGAATATAAAGATTTAATCTGAATAAACAATGCAGATATTCTGAAAGGAATCTAAACCTCAAATAAGAAAGAATATTCACTTTGTCAAAGGTCTTTACAGCACTGAATACTAACACTGCTACCCACCTACCTGTTTCTGTTATTTTCATGGTGAAATTAAACATTGACACATTATTTTTGGTTTGGCTATGGGGTGCAAAATCATTTTGGGCAGGTATATGATTTTCACTGATAGCCAGACATTAGCTCCTACACTCCAATGGAGCTCAGGAAGTTTGCATTATTACTTCCAATGGGTGGAACCTAAGCCTTTTTACAGAAAATCAAATTATGTCTTCACAATGCAAACAAGTGTTCATATCTCTGGAACCATACTGTCTATGAAACAAGTATAAATGAGAAACTCATCAGTACAAACTATTTTTTTATAGTGGTAGTATTCTTTAGATTCTAGGTCTTAAACTGAATTTTATAAGTCACAGTAAATACAGTAACCATTACATTTGTAAAGAATGTACAACATCTCAGCAACCACTTAAGTTACACAAATACTGTCTGCAGCATTTTATTCATCTAACTGAAAGCTTTTATATGAGGCTAAGGAGTTCTATCTGTGTTACTTGGTTGTTGAGATATTTAGAAAAATGTGACAAATATATCAAAATAAATTAATATCACAAAAACAAATGTTAACATCTATTTACCTGCCTTAGACAGAGGTCAAATAATAATGCAGGTGAGTTTGCCATTCTATAAGCTTCTAGAAGAAATCTTTTAAAACCTTGTACATGGGTCTATATTAGATCAGTGAATGCTTAAAAAAGTGAACGCTGATTGATCAAACTAATGTAAGTGAAAGCTTACAATCTCGAACTGTCAGATCAGCAATTTTTTTCCTAGGGAAAAAAATCGCTGATCCAAAACACATACACACAACACAAGCACACCAAACAAACAGCAATCCACACACATACACCTAAAATCTGACACCTAACCCTGCACTAAACTATACACACACCACTAACTATCCACTTATCTTAACCCAAACCCTAGCCCTAAGGTCCGTCACTATTGCACACTCACCTCACCCACTCCCTAACCCTAACTCACCTAACCCTCACGTCCACACAATCGCACACATACCTAACCCGTGCCATAACCCTAACTCACCTAACCCACCCCAACACTCACATCCACACAATCGCACACTTACTTGAATCCAACACGTAACTTTCCATCACAGCACTGAAAATACCGAAGCAACAGAAACGGACAACGGATTTTTTTCCCTAGGAAAAAATTCAGGTTTCTGTTGCTTCGATATTTTAAACATTCATTCACATAAATTCGATCAATCAGCATTTGCTTTTTTAAGTGTTCGCTGATCTAATATAGACCCTTGTAATATATTGGTTTTGAAATTACTGATGCAAATATGTACAAGCAATATTTGATGCCTAGGGGTGTCAGTAGGAGTTAAATGCAGATGCACCTGGAGGCGTCACTTGACTGTAATGAGTTAGCCAAGGGGGCTGGAGCCATTTTCTGGCATAACTGGAAAGGTTCCTTTAGGTTTGGTGGTTTACAGACAAATAAGAGGCAATCAGTCTGCAAAACATTACAAGCCTAGCCAATGACCTATAGTCAAAAGTTCCTTTTTGGCTTCAAGGAGGGCAATACAAGATAGGCTTGGAAGATTCTGAGGCTGCCCACCCAGTTATGGTTTACAAAGCTGAAGTTAAACAAAATTTAATGGAGGATAGGACTGAAACCAGCCCCTCGTGTTAAGGTGTATATGTGACTCTCTTTGATATTATAAGTGTTGTTTTCTTTCATAGCAGGCACATTTTTAAGTATCCTAGGTTTCTCATTTATGAGACACCTTTGGTTCCCTTCCTGTTAATGCTAGCAACAGAGCTTTTGATGTCGCTCTCCACTCCCTTGGGTCACGATCAGTTTAAACTAGTTTTGTAGAGTGGAAACTTCCTGTTAGGTAACTCTGGTTGAATTAGGTGCACAGTGGAAGAGAATCTATCTCTAGTCCAAAACTAAGTCAATGGTAATCTTTGAAACATGTCTACTGCTGATTGGTCAATTTTCTGAATACTATTTTTATACTGGTTACAGGGTAACAACCAAATGGGCGGCACTGATTCCTTGAGGGTAATTTAATTACAGCAGCACTCCAAGTGCCATGCCTTACAATACTTCAAAAGAAACTGACACTGGTGCATCTTGAAATGCTTTTGGGTATCGCTGGTTTATTTACTTGGGGGTCTCCCTGCTCTTCTTTATGGTACAATTTTTACAACTGATTGTGTTACAGTTCCACTCTTGTTATGGTGGTGACCTCTGGCATTGAAGACTTTGAGAGCTGCTGGCCTTAGCTGGTTTCACACCACACACCTAAGGAGAATGTGTTTTTCTTCCCTCTCGTCAGGGGCATATTTCAGGTCTCCAGAGCTAGTTGAAACACTTTAAGTAGTGAGGATGCAGTCAAGAGGTACTCGAGTGTGCCAGCTCTGTAGTACAGAGGGATTAAGCATTGACTATGACACAGGCAAACTGAGTTCAGAAAGAGGCTTGGATGCCTGCAGGAACTGGCAAGGGCAGATAGCCTATCTTCAGCTAGTTGGGTTTGGCTTTATTAGCCTGAATGTATCCATAATAACTAAAAAAGTTAAAAAGTCATGGGCATTCAGAGGCCAAGTAGCTGAAGCACTGATATATCCTTAAGGAATAATTTGCATATATCCCATGGAACTTCACTACAGAATGTTTAAGGCATTATGCACTAAAGATCCTGAACTGCCTGTTGCCTTTACTATCATCTGATAACTATGTAGTAATCCTCAGTTACACCCTGATTTACCACCTAGAGATTCCTGTTGAGGCAATTTCATTATGTCTCACACTAAAGGCACACAAGGGTTAAGACATCATTTGCATTAGGTCTCAGGGTTCGACAGTTTCTGTTTTCATTTATTCCTCTGAATAAAATAATACTATAATACCAGGTTTTGTGATATAAAAAAATGAGACCACAATAAATCATTTCAAAACTTTTCCCACCTTTCATGTGATCTATAACCTGTACAATTCAATTGATAAACAAACAAATCTGTTAGGGGAAAAAATATAAAAATTAAAAAATGTACAAAATGCCGGTTGCATAAGTGTGCACACCTTTAAAGTAATACTTTGTTGTGTGTGTACGCCCTTAAACTAATACTTTGTTGAAGCACCTTTTGATTTAATTACAACATTTAGTTGTCTTGGTTGCACACCTGCCCTCAATTAAAGAGACTCTGATTAACCCCAAATAACATTCAGCTGTCCTAATAGGATTTTCCTGACATTTACTTAGTTGCCCACTACAGCAAAAGCCATGTTCGCAGAGAGCTTACAAAGCATCAAAGGGATCTCATTTTTAAAATGTATTAGTCAGGAGAAGGGTACAAAAAAATTTCCACAGCATTGGATAGACCATGGAACACAGTGAAGACAGTCATCAAAAACTGGAGAAAATATTGAACAAAAGTCATGTTGTAAAGAACTGGATGTCCCTCCAAAACTGATGAAAAGAGATTATGAAAACTGGTCAGGGAGGCTGCCAAGATACTTACAGCAACATTGGAGTTGCAGGAATTTCTGGTAAGTATTAGTTGTGTACTACGTGACAACAATCTCCCATGTTCTCCATATGTCTGGACTATGGGGTAGGGTTGCAAGACAGAAGCCTTTTCTTGCAAAGAAAAATATCCAGGCCCAGCTAAAATTTGCAAAAAAATACATTGTCTCCCAAAAGCATATGGGAAAATGTGTTACGGTCTAATGAGACCGATGTTGAACTTTTTGGCCACAATTCCAAAAGGTACGTTTGGTGCAAAAGCAACACTTCACATCACCAAAAGAACACCACCCCCATGCTGAAGCATGGTGATGGCAGTATCATGTTTTGGGGTTGCTTTTCTTCAGCTGGAGCTGGGGCTTTAATCAAAGTGGAGGGAATTATGAACAGTTCCAAATACCAGTCACTTTTGGGCCAAAACCTTCAGGCATCTGCTAGAAAGCTGAAGATGGCGGAATTTCACCTTTCAACACGACAATGACCCCAAGCATACATCCAAATCAACAAAAGAATGGCTTTACAAGAAGAAAATTAAAGTTTTGGAATGGCCCAGCCAGAGCCCAGACCTAAATCTAATAGACAATCTGTCGAGTGATCTGAAGAGGGCTGTGCACAAGAGATGCCCTTGCAATCTGATAGATTTGGCGTGCTTTTGAAAGGAAGAGTGGGCAAATATTGTCAAGTCAAGATGTGCCATGCTGATAAACTCCTGCCCAAGAAGACTGAATTCTACAATTCAATCAAAAGGTGCCTTAACAAACTATTAGTTTAAGGGTGTGCACACTTATGCAACCAGCGTATTGTACATTTTTTATTTTTTATATTTTTTCCCCTAACAGATTTGTTTGTTTTTCAATTGAATTGTACAGGTTATAGATCACATTAAAGGTGGTCTCATTTTTTTATATCATAAAAACCTGTCATTTTAACAGGGGTGTGTAAACTTTTTATATCCCTGTATGTAACACAGTTCCTCTCTCCTGTAGGAGAGTTATACTCATTGCATCTAAATCCATGTTTTAGCAGTGCTGTTTCTGAATCCTGCGAGGAGCAGAGGAATACTTTTCCTCTGAAACTCCAAGCAGGCCTTAAGTGGAATTTTAACTTTTTCTGCTGGAAATATGTGTAATAGCTCAGGTTTAAAACATTCCATACAACAACCACACAAATAATATAGTGTAACAACATTTAATAATTACAGTGCACTCTTTACACATATCAAATGATTGACAATTGATTATCATTAATGCATTATTCTGTTTTTAGTAGATACTGAAACTAACCTTTTTGTTCGGCTTTCACCATATCAGCTGCCAATGACAAAATGAGGACAGTGATGTCCTTCATCATTAGAAACAGTATGCAGCAACAAGATGAAACATTGCCTTTATTAACACACAGTTTTTGCCATCAGTGGTGGTGATGTTCAAAGCAGGAGAGACTTCTCAAGGATTCATTAAAAAAAAAAAAAAAGCACTGCTTACATTAAGGGCTGTGACAAAAAGGCTCTCTCTCCACTGTCCACTATGCAAAGACTTCTAGTTCAGAAACTATTTATCTGCAGCGAGGAAAGACCTCATTATTGGCTAATTTTCCTGTTTCTGAATTACTAACTTATTTGACTGCAGATCAACGCTTCCTGCAGTAGTTAACTGTGGTGGTGGCCACATTGTGTTAATAGAGACACCTCGATTCACACACATACACAAACTCACACACACCACATACCCCCTAACTGTCTCTTTTCCCTGCCCTTATAGATCATGGATGAATTCAGTCAGCCATTAATGACAGACAGAGTTTGCCTATAACTTTTCTGAAATTGGATGATTGATTTTTGTCTCTGGTGAATGCCAGGTTGTTTTGTGAAACAGATATGCAACATGTACATAAATCTATTGTTAATTCAGAAATATTACAGCTTCTAGAATCAGTATTTTTTCAGTGGATTTTTTTTTTCTGACTATTACAAAAGGAATAAAAAAATCATGAATACAAACATCTTAAGTGAAAGTACCTATGCAGATTTACATTGCTGGCTGTAACATTGGCTTCTGTTCTGTGTTGTTGATTCAGATTGCCTCTCACATTAAGTACTTACATTGTGAAAGTTTTGAGAAGCATCATTCTATCTAATAGACATGCTTTAAAACAAGCAACATAATTAAGTGAGACTGGAGGCACTAAGGGAAAACCAAAAAATGTTACTTGCCCACAAACAGGAAACACCTGCAATTCTGTTGTGGTCCACTTATATAAAAGTATGCCTCCCCTTGTGTGCACAGAAGGAATATTGTACCTCCTTAGCCAACAAATATTACACAAAAAAATACTGATACAATTCAGAGTACAAGATTCTCATTAAGGAATGTCATACCAAAATGAAATGTACTCCTTTTTAAAACAGATTACAAGTAAATTGTTTGGCAGAGACATCAACACTGTTACAGTTCATCTGCGTGAGCTGCTTTTCAGCAAACCATGAACAAACAAGCTCAGTTAGATTAACAACAGGAGTTCCTTTTTGTGTCCATGGAGTTAGTTATATCCAGAGACAAGAGACTGCACGGGGAATCCCACCCTAAAGGAAGATGTAGGGGGTCGGTCTCCATGTAAGAATTTTTTCACTGGGTGGTTTTCTTTTAGCTGGCTTCATGTAATTATGATTCACTTGAAAGTGACTTGGTCAAATGAATCATAGTCATGAAAAAGTGTTGCTGGGTTGCCCTTTTAGCTCTCCTGGTACAGCTAAATGACCTTATATGAACTGAGCAGGAATCAACTAAATTATATTTATTAACAATATGAACTGAGCAGGAATCAACTAAATTATATTTATTAACAAGCACTCATTTTATTAAATAGTTAATAGTCATCTTATATACAGTGCTGCACCCTTTGATGGCATCCTTTATTGAGCTTTCTTCTCCTTGAAGAGGACTGATCTATGGATGCATACAGGATCAGCGATCCAGACCTCTCACTTGCCCTTGTCTTAGATTCACAGTTTATTCTCTTTTGCAAATGTGATTTGAGGACAGAAACCTCATGAATCAAATTGTAATTGCTATTCACACAAAATCCTATGATTTTTATCAGTGATTAAAGTGCCATTGTTTTGTGGCTTTGGTTCTTGATTTTGAAAGAAAAATAAGAGCTTTACCATCCCACTTTTCAACGGTTATTTGAAATCTAATCAGCCAGTTGAATAATTCATGAAGCAAACATGCTGAAGTGTATTTAAGAAGATTTCTGTTGTGCAAGGCTATGTTTCACACTTACGGGTGACTTCTACTTTTTCTGTTACTATGCGACCATGTAGTTGGTATATATAAGTAAGGGAGTATCCAGGTGAAGTCCTCCATGTGATAGTGCTAGAAGGGACAACCCCCCACAAAAAATACTGTTATAATTTTGCCCACAGGTTTGGCAGGCACATTTTGGGGAATCTTGCATCAGTTGCTTTGTGAACGCAAAGTGTATCCCTTTCTAACCATTTTCATTTTCATAGTCTCTTCTATGTTTTAAGTTTGCTGATGACCATTGCTCTGAATTTTGCTTTAGAAATTACTAGCAATACCTTTACTCATAATTTCTATATGTAAACACACTCACACACACATGCATGTGCTCACAAACACACACACCCACACCCACAAACACAAAAGTATATACACACAAACACACACACACACACATGTACACACACAAACACATGTACACACACACACGTACACACACAACACACACACACACACATGTGCACACACACACACACACACACACACACACACACACACACACACACACACACACACACACACACACACACACACACACACACACACACACAATGTACACACACACACACACACACACACACACACACACACACACACACACACACACACAGACACAAACACACACACACACACACAATGTACACACACACACACACACACACACACACACACACACACACACACACACACACACACACACAAAGACACATACACACACACACACACACACATGTATACACACACACACACACACACACACACACACACACACACTAGCAAACATGCCCACTCATGAAGCTCCAAGTGCTGTGTTGCTAAATAGTAATTTAGTCTGCCAAAAACTAAGGGTGTGCCCAACCAGTTGTTAATGGCTGAGAAATTCATTAGGGATCAGAACTTCTCCTAACCAGAAATGAAACCCTGCCAAACCAGGCAAGCACTTTTACAAATTACTAAACAAAAACAAACTTGACAGAAATAAAGAGTTTCAGATACCGTCTTGTTTCAAAATAATATATTGGAATTATAAAATGCATCTTAAACCTGACTCATCTGTAACAGCGTATTTTAGACAGAATTATTGTAATCTTCCTGGGAAATGCAAATTATACATTAAAATATATGATGTCGGAATTATATTACAGCAGATGAGATATGAATCACTACTGTCATTGCTTATTATATCTCTATAATAGCTAAGTTTGGGATGCTTTACTTTTTTAGCAGTAAATAATTATGAGGACATTTTAATTAATTATTTATTAAAATGTTAATTCACCAACCTAGTTTAAAAAATAAACATTCAGTGAAAGTTATTTTTTATAACTGCATTTTTGTTATCAGCTGCATGACACCAAACAGTTATGTATAGAAGTCACTTAGGCAAGGATTCAGAAATAGGGCCCTGATGGCATATTATAGTCAGTATGGAATCATATAACATGCAGGATTGAGAAATCACACATTTAGCAGTAACCATTCTATGTGTAGAACTGTGAAAGGTCATAAATGAGCAGTCCTGTATGGAATGCATTTCAGTAGATCATTCAGCATCTGTACAAGATAGCATAGGTACGTTCATAGGTTAGTACTAGGCTAACTGCCCTTATGGGCCATTTTAAGCCTAGCCAATTACCCCATGTAAGAACCAAACACTGTACTTTGTATCTGTAATGAAATACTTATTTATTTTATTTTTATATATTTTACATTTGTTAACCGGGATGGTACGACTGGATGAGGTCCATTTACAGCAGAGGCCCGGAGAGAAAAGCTCCACATAATTAACAAAAAGAATAATATTATACAAAAGGAAAAACAGAGGCATCATAGCAGCATTTGAGGAAAAGAAAAAAAAAATAGAAAAAAAAAACACATAAGAAAATTTACATATATACATTTTTTTAGTTGTGAATAGGACAGAAATCACTATAAAACAACATGCCAATGATAAGGGATTCCATTTATCAATAGCATGCTTACAGAGGGTCTAAAGTAGGAGAGAAAGAAGAAGATGGAGAAAGCATATTGTAGGATTATGTAACAGATGGACAAAGCCATGAACTTATAAAATGAGACTTAAGAAAGTTTTTGAATTGTGCGGTATTTAATGCAGAAGTCACAGAAGTGGGGAGGTTATTCCAACTTTTAGCTATAGTGTGTGAAAATAGAGCTCTCCCTGCAGTGTTGTTGGCTGAGGAGATAGAGAGGCGTAATTTGTTGGCAGGGCAAAATGGACGATTTGCTGTATAGCGAGTCAGTAATTGCCTAAGTGCTGGACTTTTGTCAGGATGTTTTAGAATGTTATATGCAATGACTAGTTGGTGGAAAGTTAATAGCTGTGGAAGTTTAAGCCACTAAAGCTGCCTTAGAAGTATACAATGATGGGTTCTAAAGACAGAGATGTTAGCAAACTTGGCAATTTTGTTATAACAAGTCAAGTTTGTCAAGGTGAAATTTTCTGACATGGGTCAGTATTGGTGCTGCATACATTAATGTGGAAAGAAGGTGAGTTTGGGTTAGGGTAACATGAGCCTGATCTGACAGAAAGTTTTTATGTCTATATAGGGTACCCAATTTTTCTGTACCTTTTTGATAATTTGAGAGATATGGATGTCAAAGTGAAGGTTATTGTCTATTTCAACACCAAGGAGTTTGGTATGGGGAGAGGGTGAAATGACAGTACCATTTTTGGAAGTGATAGAGAAGGAGAGAGGAGAGGTTTTTGATTTGTTAGGGATAAATAGGAGTAATTTAGTTTTATTGGGATTTAGAATAAGTTGGATATTTGTGATCCAACTTTCTAATGAGGTGAAATATTCCTGGGTGAGTTGTTGCAGAGTGGTAAGAGATGGGACTGAACAGATTAGGGTTGAATCATCTGCATACTGTATCTGTGAGGCATTCAGGGTAGAGGTATGCAGATTGTTGGTGATGATGGAAGAGAGAAGTGGACCCAATATAGAATCTTGAGGTACAGCTATGGTGGTTGGAAGTAAAGGTGATAGAACACCTTGTCACTGGACAGATTGTTGTCTGTCAGATAGATAGTTTTTGAACCAGGCAATAGTGTCAGAGGTAAAGAGCAAAGAGGTTAGTGTATCTGTTAGTATGGAGTGAGAAACCATGTTGAATGCTTTAGAGAGGTCTAGGAATATAGCAGACATGACATTGTTATTATTTCTATGCTGGTTAACCAGATTTGTAAAAGACAGAAGAGAGGTAGTTGTGCTATGGTGTGGGCAGAAGCCATGTTGTGTAGAGGAGAGGAGATTGTTTGTATTTAGGAAATGCATGCCCTGAGAGTGAATACATTTCTCAAGTATCTTTGATAAAGGAGACAAAATGGCAATGGGATGGTGGTTTGAGAAATCATAGGAATTGCTACCTTTATGAAGGGGAGTAATGTATGAGATTTTCCACAGTTGAGGGATATAGGCTTCCTGAATGGAGCGGTTGATAAGAATTGAGACAGGGTAGGTTAAGGTGTCAGCGGCTATTTTTAGGAAATTAGCTGGTATACCATCTGCTGCAAGAGTAGTGGCTTTTAGTTTTAAGAGGTATTGTTTAATTGTAGAGGTTGGGACAAGTGAGAGTGTAAAGGAAGGTGTTTTGTTAGGAGTTATTGGCATGGAAGAATAGCTATTTTTGGATAGTTGGGTGGATAGTGATTTAATGGATTCAGTAAAGTGATGATTGAATTAGGAGGCTTTGTTGTTATTTGTATTTGGTGGAGGTGGGAGGTGGTGTGGTGGTTTTGCCAGGTTTTAGTAGGGAGTTGAATGCATGCCAAAACTTTTGGGGGTCTTTAGAGTGTTTGTTTTGGATACCTAGGAAGTAGTTTTGTTTATCAAGCTTTGTTTGTTTTTTTGGCTTGATTCCTAAGTTGTTGATAGCTTTGTTTGGATAGACTAGTGTTATCCTTTTTCCACTTTAATAAGGCTCTAGTGGATCTACTAAGCCATGAAGCATAATGTAGTTTAGCTCTAACTTTTCTTATGGGGGCTACTAAATTAGGGATATTAGTAAGAGTACTAGTGAAGTAGTCAACTGCTTGGTCTAAGTCAAGGGTGCGTAATGGTCCCCAGTTAAATTTTTTTAAAGTAGTGTTAAGATCCTGTGGGCTTACATTGTGATCATCTCTAACTTGTCTATAAACTATGGGTTTAGGTATGTTTGTACGTTTCCGTAGGAGGAATGTTGGGAGGTGGCCGTTAAGCCCATCTGGTAGACAACCTATTTGGTAATTATGTTCAGGGCAGTTTACCAGTGTCCAATCTAGTATAGATTTTTTTGGGATTTTTTACCTACTCTAGTGGGTTCATGAATGAGTTGAGAGAATCCGTATAGGTTGATGTGGTTGGTGGGGATTTTGGAGTTGCAGGCTAGCCAATCAGTATTTAGGTCACCTAGTAGGATAGTCTCTTGTGGAAGGTTATCCCTTACCCATTGTAGAATTTCCTCAAGTGTTAGAGAGTTATTACCTGGAGGGATATAAGCACAAAGAATATTGATGCTGTTTGTCTCGTTTAGCAGTAGCACAGAGCCTACGGTCTCAGCATTATGAAATTTAGGTAGAGGAGTTTGTAGAGGTTGGAGAGTAAGTGTGTTTTTATAGAGAATTGCAACACCCCCTCTCTTCTTTCCCACTCTATCTAGTCTTAGGATATTATATCCTGGAGGGAGAATTTCTTCACTCTGGGTGGTGGGCTTTAGCCAGGTCTCTGTTATGGTTAGAATGTCAGGGGAGTAGTGGGTTATGAATGCATGTAAGTGAGGAAGTTTGTTTGATATACTCCGAGAGTTAAGATTGATGATAAGTAGATCTGATGTGTGTTTGGTAAGGGGCATGATGTTGCATGGCCCTGGATTTGGGTGAATATCTCATGAGGTTAGGAGGCATTTCCTTAAAAGTAGTGCAAGTCTAATAGTTTGTACTATGTCTATGTGTTTTTTAAATGATATTTTTTTAGTGTAGGATAGTGGAATGTACTTCTTTTGTATGTGTAGTATTGAGTTGTCATTAAATAATGTGGGAGCTATTGGGAAGTTTATGTGGGGTACTATAGGTGTGGAGGTATGTGTTATATGGTAGGTGGTGTGGGGTAGTGGTGTGTTAGTATGTATAGATATAATATAGGTTAGGGTTGTGAGGGTTAAAAGGAGAGATGTTAGACTTGCATAGTGTGCCGAAGTGGTATTTGGATGTAAGTAGTGTTGTGCCTAAAGGATGGAATGGTATAGGGTATGATAGGATACTATTGTGTGGGAATATTGTATAGGGAGAAAGTTAGGGTGTGTAGTTTGGGTAGATGCAACTGAGTGGCTGTCGGGAGTGGTCAGGTGACAAGGGGTTAAAATAAATGTAGATGTAGTGGGAGCATGTGGGAAATGGGGGCAGGGTAGGGGAGCAGAGTGAGATGAATGTAGCAAGGCGAACGGAGTGGAGCCAAACACCACAAGACTACAGAGACAATCTGTGAGCTCTATTCAAGGGAGAACAAGAAAAGCAGAATAAATGGGGTAAGTTCAGAGTATCTGCTTCCCTTGGAATTGCTTTTGTTTGTCCCTGTATTCATTTCTGGTTGGAGAGTTATACAGGAATCCTAATCTGATAATGCTAGTGCTGTGAGCTCCCAAGCAGAACACTACCTTAACCATTGTGCCAATCTCCCACCCAACTAGGCTAGCTGTCTTTGCAAGCTATTTTAAACCTAGCCATTTTCCCTTTTTGTGCTCAAAATAACTAATCGTAATTTGTTATAGATTGGCCATACCCATCCCATGGTAAATAATTAGATATTATCTCTAATGAGAATAACTAGGAATCAGGCCACAGATAATTTGAGGGGACCCATGCATGGGATAAATCATTTAGGAGCTGCATCTGTCAGTTAGTAGTACATGGGGCGGTTGTGGGGTAAATTTTATGTTTCCCATCTATAAATCTAAGTTGCACTTGAATATAGACAGGGATGAGCTTTGTTTTGTGTGGGTAGGGAGTCTGTTCCACAGCAGCGGTATCCTCTAAAGATATACCTATCACTCCTAACTGTTCTGTTGATGTTACTGAAGAGGTTAAGATCCCTAGACTGAGTATTTTTAATACCATTTGATTTGCTTATGTGCACTAAATCCATCAGTAATGTTTTGCAGGATGCCTTATATGCCGGACACAGGTCACCTGTTAGCAGTCTGTAGCATACTGAGTATAACAACAGGGCTTTGGGTCGGTCCATGTATGACATGCTGTTCAGGTCTCGTATACATTTAGTACAGTATCTGTCATACCTGATACTGAGGGGGTGAGGGGTGGGAATGCAGGAGGAAGGATGCACATCAAGGCTGCATTGTATGCCCTATACTCTTCGTTGGCTCTATTTGGTGAGGGGGGAATGATTTTCTTAATGCCCATTTTTTTGTTATATAAGCCCACTGGATATGTGTTTCCTTTCAGGGGTGACTCAGGATCACTGACTAGTCAAGCGACCTGCTCAGAATCACACATTCTGACTACAAGAACCATCTCATTAATAGCTCAGAGCCTTAATCCTCAGGAAATATTCAGGAATGGATAGCTTAGAGGGTTTGGTCCATCCAGAATTATAAGGGGTGCATGAGGCATCTATGTAGTTGTTATGTTTAATAGGCAAATAGCAGTGCAAGCTGTATCCCCATAGTTTTAAAGGGTGCAGAAGATTTCAATGGGGTGGATATTTTCTTTAATCAAAATGCAATGCCATGCAGTGCCGTGCAGTGTAGACTGTATTACCAGTTTAATATGGTAGAAGTTATTACTTTGTTCAGCACGCAGCAATGTGCCTATGATAATAAAGGATACAGCACGAGTCAAGAGAGGGATGTCACTCTCCATGGAGTGGTGATATAATTGCATTATGTAAGGGGGGAGCTGATAATGCTTTCTGGCTCTAACTTAGTATGTAGTTGTAGGCTGAGGCAACAAAAGTCAGGATTATGAAATGCAATATCTTAGTATTTCATGTTTTTCTTGTCTGAGGTGCTTAACCACTAACACACACACACACACACACACACACACACACACACACACACACACACACACACACACACACACACACATATGACATTGCATTGTTGCAGAGCTACTGCAAAACAATGCATGGGGAGAGGTTTCATCTCTATACTGAAGCTGAATGGAAAGGCAGTACTCTCTACTCTCATTAAGATTCACGCACAAGTACCCTGGGGGTACACTGAGGGTATACAGTAGATATGCACAGTGTAGTCTCTATAAGAGACACAGACAGGGTACTTTGAGGTGATGAATGGTGTAAGGCATTCCAGCACTAAGTTCTTACTGTAATGATTGCACGCAGGTCACCTAGAGGGGCACGTTACTGCAAGGGTGTACAACAAGGGAGCACTATGCATTCTCGGTAAGAGTCACAGACAGGACACTGTGAAGGTTCATTAACAGTGTGCAGCACCATAATATGGTGTGATTTCTATGAAAGTCACTCACAGGTTACCCTAGGTGAGGGTACACTCTGAGGGCATACAGTAGGGCAGCACTGTTCTGTCTCTGAAAGAATCCTACACAGGACACTGAGTGTACTCTGAGGGTTTACAGCAAGACTGCACCAGACAGTCTTTGTAAGAATGAAACCAATGCATTGAGGGTACATCCTTGGTATGCAGCAAGGCAGCACTGTGCAGTCTTTGTAAGAGTCACACGCAAAGCATTCTGGATATTCCGAGGGTTTCAGTAGTGCAGCATTGAGCACGCTACATTGGTATAATGACTGTGGGGTATGCTGAAGATTTCAGTAGGACAGAACTGAGCCCACTACACTGGTATAATGACTGAGGAGTATGCTGAGGATTTCAGAAGGGCAGCACTGAGAACACCACACTGATATAATGACTGAGGACTATGCTGAGGATTTCAGTATGGCAGAACTGCGCACTCTACACTGGTATAATGACTGCAGGGTATGCTGAAGATTTCAGTAGGGCAGAACTGAGCACATTACGCTGGTATAATTATTGCACCAACATGAAACCATGTATGAGAACTTTATTTTTGTTAAGTATACATGAGGATTGCTGCATGTAGTCTGGATCACTGTTCTTAAGTATAAAGGAAAGAGCAAAATAATTAAAAAAGTAACTGAATTACATTGGGTTCATTACCTGTTCCTTCATACTACTGTGCAGTTACACCTTCATAGTCATATATATTAGTACACATATTCTCAGAATGCATGTACTTCACCTATTCAATTTAGAAGCAAATGTAACAAAAAAACCCTACATTGAGGCAGGCCTCTCTGCACTCCCTCCACAAGCTTTCACTTTCTCGACCCAACTTTATTATTCTTACCTAACTAAAAGAGTGATAACTGTGCCCAAACTGTGACATTTTGCAATGCTTATACTGTTAGATATGACATAATCCTTAATAGAAACAATATATAAACGTTAATATTTACAGTTTTACAGCTATGCAGTTGCCATTGATTCCAGTATAGAAGACATACTAAGCAGTTAAACAATTTTGCTCAAATCTTGCTCCCTCGTCTACTTCTAAAGCCTCTCCTTATCCACCTGGTCACCAAACCAAGTAGCATCCCTCACACTAAATCAGACACATTCAATGCTGGTGAGAAAATCAAGGCACCTAGCCCAACATCATATCGCTGCTGCTGAAGAGTGTTTTTTCTTCCTTCCCACTCCACATGTCAGTTAGTATTACCTTGGGCTTGTATTGTGCAGTGGGCATCATGCTGTACCACTCTCAATTCTGCAAGGGATTAGCTTAAATGGACACCTTGCCTACTCACAGACAACATCATGCAGTTGTTTCCTTGCTCCTTATCATGGAAGCTAACAGCTCAAATGTGTCCCAAGCAGGCAAGCCTCCATGACTACTTCCTGCACTGTCAAGTATATAAGCTGTCATTCAGTATATGATCACCTGGGCTTTGGTCAGTGTATTATCCCTCCTCTATGGCATCAGGGCAGACAAAAAAGTAATAATAATAATAAGTAATAGTAATAGTAATTAATAATAAGTAATAATGTAATAACATGACTGTAGAGTTGCTCATTGACTTCTGACCCAATGTGGTCTGGTACCAACTATATTTATGAACTGTTATGGAATGTGAGCTCAGGAGGAGGATGATTATGGGATACTGGATGGTAGTATAAAGAAGTGGAATTTGAATCTGCAAGGAGTGGACTGGGAGGTTCTAAGATCAAGGGTAGAGGGAGCAGAAGTTAACTGAGGTCTTGGACCATAATGGGTTCAGCCAGCAGATAAAGGACAGTATCAGAATAGATATAATTCTGGATGTGGTTCTAATCGAGGTTGAGTGGGTCAAGGATTCACAGATGAGGGTACTATTAGCCAAAAATGGTCATGCCACTCTTTGGTTTAAATTGTGGAAGGAATAAAAATGCAGGGACCAAGATGATGGCATGATATTTTAAGAGAACACATTATGATGAGCTGAAGATAGATTCAGAAATAAGTTAGAAGCAAAGTAGAAGGAGCAATTTGTAGGACAACAAAGGAAGAAAGAGCAGCACACACCAGCTGAAAGAGAGCAGACAAGGTCAAAGTGGAGAGGCATAGGCTTATTTATGTTTACAACAGAAACTGGGAAAGGATATACATATCTGACCAGGCTTATCAAGGATGGGAGGAAGATGAAGAAAAACAGGCAAAAAGTAGATGCATAGAATGAATGCCTCATTTCAGTCATCATTAAGAAAAGCAAGGGGGAGAGTGCCATGCTATGAGACAGGTAAGGTAGATTTGGAAAAGCAATGGATTGTACCAGGATAGAGAGGGGAGAGGCTGAGAGAAAACTGGCTGCCGTAACAGGTTGAGAATAAAACATTGGGACCAAATGAGCTACTACTAGGATACTCAAAAATCAGGCTAACATGATGGCAAATCTACAGGGAATGTAGGGAATAAATGGACATTAGAGCTTTGGTTCACTAACAAGGGCAGATGTTCCTGATGACTAGAAGACAACAAGGGTAGTCCTGCAACTTTGAAGTGCAGATGGGATAAGGCAAAACTGTATATAATTATATGCTGCTAGTTAAACAGCAATAGTAAGGAAAAGGCATGACATGGTAGTTTATGGACAAAGTCCTGAGAGAAAGGCTCATTACTCTCCCAGAGCATAACAGTCTGAACCAAGGCCTTTGGCTTGATCCAACACAGGTGGCTGAAATGTAAACTGGAGGGTTGAGTGAGGGCAGGCTCAAGAATGATAAATTTGATAGCTGGATGCTTGAAGGGCAACTCACAGAGGTCTAAGATAAGAAGGAAGATGACTGGAATGAAAATGCTGGCTAATGGAGCACTTGTGTACTTGTTTTATGATGTTTGAAGAACTAGGGAGGAAGGATTGTCTCAACACTTTTGACACAAATTTAGGTGTTGCAATGGAGTATGGTGGGTAGAGAATCTAAGGAATGGTTTGTAAAGGCTAACCAAGTGAGCAGAAAGGTTGTAGTTATGATTCATTGAAGACAAATACAAAGTACCATACTTGGGCTACAGCAACCCTGATATGAAATGTCACCAGGGGAGGTGAACTAATGGAAACAGAGCAGAAAAGGGATCTGGGGAGATGAGCATACTTACTGTGTCACTAGATGCATGATGAGAGGGCAGTTGTTGCAACAAACAGAAAGCAGGAGTGAAATCTCAGCAGCATAGAACCCTAAAGCAAAGAGACAATGCTTCCACTATACAATGCGGAGATCAGGCTACATGCTGGTTATTGTGTTATGTTCCTGAAGCCTTACATACAGAAGGATATCAGGCTGCTGAAACAGAGAACATAAATATTACAAGAAGTGTGTGCGTGATATGGAGGAAGGGATATGACTAGAAACTGAAGTAGCTGGACCTCTTCTCACAAGAGACCAGAAATGATAGGAAGGTCTTATTATGTGTGCACAAAACCATATCAGGGAGATGGAGAGAGGTCACTCTGCACAGGAAATGCAGAGAGGCAAAGGAAAGAATTCAAGCAGGATATAGGGGCCAACTACTTCTTGGATTTCAAAAGCACTTTTTCATGATGACGTTTGTGAATCCATGGAATTGATTATCATGATGCACCTTGAAATGGAAGTTCACAGAAGCATTCAAGAATGCATGGGACAGATAATGGAAGGGATAGGAGAAGATGGATATGCATGGCTAATGGCTATTACTTAAAACTAACTAAAGGGTAGAATAGATCGGCTCATTGTCTTCTTTTACTCTTAATGAACTATATCATAGTGGCATACAATGTAGTGGCACTTCCATCAGTGAATGGTGCAGCACTCAAGCATGTACTCTTTGTCAGTGGCATATAATGTAGTGGCACTTCCATCAGCAAGTATCACAGTACATAAGCATACACTCCACCTTTTATCAAAGGCATAACTGAAGGTGAGAATAGTTCCAGATGTGCATTTTACCTGTAGCACATATCACTTATGACAAATGGAAAGCCTTGCCCCCATCAATGTCTTTGTAACTGGTCACAATTTATTTCCATCACTTCCTATTAATGAGGAGTAGCACAGCTATCGAACAGAAGCACTGCTACCCACTAAGTGGTAATACTGTTGGCCAGAAGAATAACACACTAGTGTGTGCTGACAGTAGGGAATAATACAGTATAATAATCCTGGTGGTAATTATTGCATGCATTCACCCAGCATCATGATGCCCACTGAAGCCAGTACTTTTCCTGTTCCATCCTTACATCATTCAAACTTTCACTGGAGTCCCACATCAACATCCTGTGCATCCAGATAGTGACTATCCTGTCCATCCAAATAGTGACCATTCTGTGCATCCTAATAATGACCACCTTGTGCATTTCATTTGTGACCATTCTGTGCATCTTGATAATGACCCATCCTGTGAATCCTGATAATGACCACCCTGTGCCTTCCGACAGTGACCATCCTATGCATCTTGATAGTGACTGGAATATACTGTGATGTCCTCATCCTCCAACCAGGTGATGAATGATGTGCATTCCTACCCTCTGCATCTGCTCTATTGATGTCAAACGTCTCTTGCATATGGCTGCCATCTCTTGCACCTCCTTTTACTTGGCTTGTGATTAACCAAAGTCCTTTGTGTTCTCCTTTCAATGACCAGTTATCACTGATTAGAGTCTTATTGATATTGTACCACTTATGACTCTTGGAAGCCATGGTTTATTACTCCAATTTGTATTGTGATCAAAAGTCTTTCCCAAATATTTTAACCATCTCAGCACTGATTGATGACGTCTTCATAACTTAACCAACATTCAAGTAATTTATTGTGTTTATTGTTTTTTATTCTATCCACTAACCAGTCAATATTCATAAAGTTGACTCCCAGATGTGGGCAATATGAGCATCATGTCACCATCCAATATACTTCTCTGTCTCAGAGTCTTGTGGATAATACATAGAATTAGAAAGAATTAATAACAGCAAGTTTCTGTAAATGAACTACATGATGGTTTTGTTCCAGAATCATGGCTCAGCAGTATTTTCATAGGTTCTTAGGTTCATAGGTGTTTTCTAGGCTAATGAACAGAACTGCCTTTTAAGCCTAGCCATGCATCCCATATCTCTGACAAGTTCTTGTACCCCTGATAAGTGAAAGCAGGGGCTTGGGAGATGAAACATTTACAAACAGGGGCCTGGGAGATGAACCATTTACATGCTGCCTGTGTCCATTATTGACATAGGTCCCAAACCGGGGATGCATTTCCTGTTCCCCATCCAATTGTCCAAGTTACAGTTGAATTGGGTTAGGGAGGAACTCTGCTTCACATGGATGGGTAGCCTGTTCCAGAGAAGGGGTAGTCTCTGGGGATACAAACCTGTCCCTCCAACAGATCTTATTTATATTACAGGCAAAGTGAAAGTCTTTAGAATGTGTAAGTCTGGTGCTGTTTGATTTGCAGATATGCAGGAGGTCCATCAGAGTGTAGTCTGACAATGCTTTGTATGTCAGGCATAGATCTCCCAACAGCCTGTAGGAGACAGAACACAGGGATAGGGCCTTTAGATAGTCTGCATAGGACATGTTACTTATGCCCTGTATTCTTTTGCTGAGGAACTCTGTAGACATTCCAATTGTTGGATATGCCTGGTTAGGTGCATACCAAAGGGGACATTGTACTCAGTGATATTCTGATGAATGCTGAATACAGTGCAATAATGACTTCCTTGGACCTGGATGCCATACTTGTGTTTATAAGTTGCCAACACAGAATGATTTCCTCACTAGTGTAGGCATGTAATGGTCAAAGGCTAGATTACTGTCTTTGTGTGTCCCCAAGTCCCTGACTACTGGATCAAATCTTAGGGGTGTGTGTTGTCATATAATAGTTACTAAGGTTGGATGACCTCCCAAAGGATACTATTATGCATTGTTTGGTATTTAGTTTTAATCCATTGCTATGTTAACAGTTATATGTCTGTGTTAGCCCTTCCAGAAAAACATTTGTGTCAGTGGGGAATTCAATGACAGCTCCTAATTTGCAGTCATCTACAAATGTATTCATCTAAAGGCCATTGACATTGGCCTTGACTTCAGAGAAGTAAATACCAAAAAGGAGTGGTCCCCGGACCAATCCATGAGGGACTCCACTTGTGACTAACCTTTGTATTGGTGAACTTTCCAATTCTGACCTCCTGGGTCCTGTCTGTGAGCCTTCTGGCTATCCATTGGGTGGCATAAGAATCTGTACCTAACCTCTTGAGTTTGTCAAAAATACCTGAATGGTGTATTGTGTCAAATGCCTTGATCAGATCAAGGTAGGCAGTTTGAACCATTTTGCCCTTATCCATTACTTTGGTGACATTTTCAAATAAGTCCTCCAGGTTGAGTTGGCATGGCCTGACATTTTCAAAAAAAAATTGGTTTGGGTCCAGTGTCTGAATTCTATCTATACCATTATTGATCATTTCCATGATAATTCTTTCCATGGCTTTGCAAATGAGACTAGTGAGACTTATTAGTCTCTGGTTTCCAGGCTACAGTTAAAAAGCCATTCAAGAGGGCCTGATAGATCATGTTTCATACTATTTAGAAGGCATCCTGGGATATTGACTGGGCCCATTGATGCAGTGTTCTTGGCCTTAGAGAGAACATTAGGGACCTGTTCCCTAGTGATAGCAGGGAGAGTAATATTTGATGGTATTTCCTGAAGGAATGTTGAGGGGAAGGGAGAGGTTAAAATTGAAGCTGAATTTGTCAGACAGTAGATTTGCTACATCTTCTGGCTCACTATAGTTAGCTTCATTAACAATGAGCTTTGCACACAACTGTGTATTGTCTTTGAGGTTGTGGACATAGATAAAGAATGCCTTGTGGTTGTCGGCCTGTGAGGCCAAATTTACCTCAAATTTGGCTTTGGTAGACATTAGTTGTCTTCTGAGTTGTTGGTTTAGTTTGATGAGAATGCTTTTATCCTGCTGAGTGCTACACCTGCTAATTTTTGCCATGATTTCTTCCTTCTGTTATACAGCCGATTGATTTTGTGATTCCACCAGGGTGGCGTGTTTTTTGGAGTTAGTGCTGTTCTTCTTCCTGGTGGGTACAGCTGCTTCTATGCAGCTATTAACATGCTTGTATGGGGGTTCTGTGAAGAGTTCCATGTAGGCAGCAGTGTTCTCAGGGTTTATGGGTGCTTGAAAGTTTGCCAGGTTATCACTTAATAGTAGGAAGTTAGAGTATTTCCTGAATATTCCAGGGTTAGCTGGGGTTCCATGTTTTATTTTTACTTCAAAGAAGATCATTTTGTGATCTGACCTTACCAGAGAAGACATTGCACTATGGGGTGTGCAGCACTAATCCATATTAGTGAGGACCAGATCCAGTATGGTTGCACCCCTGGCTGGTGTATTGACTACCTTGTTCAGGGAGTTTGTGTTTACAAAAATCTGTGCCTGTACTTTTGGTGTCATATAATTCCCCAGTTAATAGTGGGGTAATTAAAGTCACCCATGAATATGGTATTGGGTTGGATGGTGAGTATTTACAATTGGTTTAAATACATGCTCTGGGTTTCCTGAGTCATAGATGGGGACCTATAGTTTGCAAGGAAGTGGCATTGGAGCTTGCCTAAGGTGATTTGAACATGGGGAAGCTCAACTGCAGTGTCCTGTTTGACGAGCATTAAGGTACATTTATTTTTTATGTAGTTCGAGAGACATCCTCCTTTAGTCCCTCTCTGTGTAGTAGCTGGTATAAATGTGTGGAAGGCATTACAACCTTGTACTGTCAGTGTGCTTTACATGACTTTAAACCATGTCTCAGTGACCGCACAGATGTCAGCATTCTCTAGGGTGAGAAGAGCTTCTAGGGAGTGGAGTTTTTTTTTTTGTTTAGACTCCTAACATTGAGCAGTACCACCTTTAGATTTTCTTTAGTTGTTTTTACAACCGAATCCAACGCATTACCCATGTACTGCATTGTCTCCTCGAGACAGATCCATCTTTACACCACACATAAACCATTCAGACACCCCCAGATTGGCTTTCAGCATTAACTTCAATTTTAATAGTGCCTAAATATTACCCACAGTTGTTTATGAAATCTGTTTAAGTTATCTTTCAATAATTTTCTTGCATTAAGGAGCACTGTCACTGCTAGCTGTCACTGACAGTTTTACATACAACAGATTCATTGGTGATTGATGTTTCTAAACAGCTATCGCTCAGTGAATGATATGGGCTGCTGGGTTCAGATGGACCTGCCTGAACAAGAAGGATGTGCTAAAGAGGTCAGATTTGTTATAGATACGTTCTTGTTCAGTGTAGTGTTCATATGGTATGCTACACCGCATATTAGAGCTTATACACTTTTTCCTCCTTCTGTTACAGTCTCAAGTACATGATTTATAGTTAGAACTGCACATCAGTATGTAATTTATGGATAGAACTGCAGATCAGTATGTAATTTATGGCTAGAACTGCAGATCAGTATGTAATTTATGGATAGAACTGCACATCAGTATGTAATTTATGGATAGAACTGCAGATCAGTATGTAATTTATGGATAGAACTGCAGATCACTATGTCATTTATGGATAGAACTGCAGATCAATATGTCATTTATGGATAGAACTGCACATCAGTATGTCATTTATGGATAGAACTGCAGATCAGTATGTCATTTATGGATAGAACTGCAGATCAGCATGTAATTTATGGATAGAACTGCACATCAGTATGTCATTTATGGATAGAACTGCACATCAGTATGTAATTTATGGATAGAACTGCACATCAGTCAGACTCTGGGTACTACATGGCCAAACATCATGTGCAACACATTACACAGTAGTGGAACACTACCTCTGCAGGATTAAAAATGTACAATATAAATATGTGCAAACCAATGGACAAAACAGTTTGTCTTACTGTACACAACTGCTAATGATCGTTAGTGGTCATGGCAGAACTGGAGCAGACGACTTTCATCGTTTGTTCTTAAAGTCTTTGCTCACCTCATCACTCCTGTATATCTTCAGTCTGTCCTTTGCCACAGCTACAAAGATTAACCTCAGAAATATCATAACTGCCATACTTTTCTTCAAGCAGGCTGTGTTCTTGACATAAATAAATCTGACATCCCATTTTGCTCTCTATAATCTAGTGTAATCAAGACTGTCATTGTTATTCAGACAAATCAACCTCTTAGAAAGAGAGTATGACCTCCTCTGTAAAAAGACTACTCAGTTCCACTACTTCCATGTTTCTCACAATCTCAATTTCCATATAGTATGGCTGCTGCAGGAGTGCTGAGTAACACTGCTTTTTAAATCAGTCACATTTGTCTAATTCTGTACTCACTTTTTCTTTTTTTTTTTTTTGACAAACATCTTCACTACAGAGTGAATTCTAACATTGTCTACTGAGAAGCAATTTATCGAATGAGAAGATGTTTTAAAGTGCAATTCAGATATCCTCATTGCTCAGCTACTCTGTTATTGTACTTTTCAAAGGGTCCTGTGCTTCGCCCTCCTTCTCATTCTTTACCTTCTCAGTCAATATGATGTCTTCAAAGTCAGACCTCAGTCAATATGATGTCTTCAAAGTCAGACCTCAGTCAGTACATGATGTCTTCAAAGTCAGACCTCAGTCAATATGATGTCTTCAAAGTCAGACCTCAGTCAGTACATGATATCTTCAAAGTCAGAACTCAGTCAATATGATGTCTTCAAAGTCAGACCTCAGTCAGTACATGATGTCTTCAAAGTCAGACCTCAGTCAATATGATGTCTTCAAAGTCAGACCTCAGTCAGTACATGATGTCTTCAAAGTCAGACTTCAGTCAATATGATGTCTTCAAAGTCAGACCTCAGTCAGTACATGATGTCTTCAAAGTCAGACCTCAGTCAGTACATGATGTCTTCAAAGTCAGACCTCAGTCAGTACATGATGTCTTCAAAGTCAGACCTCAGTCAATATGATGTCTTCAAAGTCAGACCTCAGTCAGTATATGATGTCTTCAAAGTCAGACCTCAGTCAATATGATGTCTTCAAAGTCAGACCTCAGTCAGTACATGATATCTTCAAAGTCAGACCTCAGTCAATATGATGTCTTCAAAGTCAGACCTCAGTCAGTACATGATGTCTTCAAAGTCAGACCTAAGTCAATATGATGTCTTCAAAGTCAGACCTCAGTCAGTACATGATGTCTTCAAAGTCAGACCTCAGTCAATATGATGTCTTCAAAGTCAGACCTCAGTCAGTACATGATGTCTTCAAAGTCAGACCTCAATCAATATGATGTCTTCAAAGTCAGACCTCAGTCAGTACATGATGTCTTCAAAGTCAGACCTCAGTCAATATGATGTCTTCAAAGTCAGACCTCAGTCAGTACATGATGTCTTCAAAGTCAGACCTCAGTCAATATGATGTCTTCAAAGTCAGACCTCAGTCAGTACATGATGTCTTCAAAGTCAGACCTCAGTCAATATGATGTCTTCAAAGTCAGACCTCAGTCAGTACATGATGTCTTCAAAGACAGACCTCAGTCAGTACATGATGTCTTCAAAGTCAGACCTCAGTCAGTACATGATGTCTTCAAAGTCAGACCTCAGTCAATATGATGTCTTCAAAGTCAGACCTCAGTCAGTGTATGATGTCTTCAAAGTCAGACCTCAGTCAATATGATGTCTTCAAAGTCAGACCTTAGTCAGTACATGATGTCTTCAAAGTCAGACCTCAGTCAGTACATGATGTCTTCAAAGTCAGACCTCAGTCAGTACATGATGTCTTCAAAGTCAAGCCTCAACCTCAGGTGTCCTTTTTTTGTTTTGTTTTGTTTTGTTTTTTTTTTTGCTGATAACCTCATCATTTGTCACTCTAACTATAACCCACACTCATGCTTTAGCAGTGATTGGCAGATATATATATATATATATATATATATAGCTATTTTAAAGAAAAATGCACTAAACATTAGCTTTTCTAAAACAAATCTATACTATCTGGGACTCCTTTCTAATTTGTACAACAAACTATGCTTTTCTCTGAATTTAGTCATGTTAAAATTGTTTCACCTTTCAGTCCCTTAAACATGCGACTTGAGCCTTCAGTCAACGTATTCCATCATCCCGAATGCGTCCAATACAAAAATAACTCAAAACTAAACAGGCCCACTCACCTTCTTGTCTTAGGATAGAATGTTTTCACAGTACAGAATGAATACCCCAACCACTTGTCAATCACTACTTCTGTTATTAATGTACACCGACTCAAAATTCTGGCAGAGGTTGCAATATCAGTTTACTGTTCCCTCTGTATGAACTCCATCATATCTAATCTGACTCTTACTTTAGACTATGCCTTGTACAATTTACTATTTCTTGACCACTGACTAGTTGTATCCAGTGCTCTAGCTATAGTTCATATTCCAGGAAAACTAGGATTATCCACTCTGGTACAGCCTACAATATCTTCACTCAGATGTAAAGTCATTACTTGGAATCAGCTTCCTTTGCCCATGTAAACAGCCATCCAACTTTCACTAAATTAAGATTCAAATTAATATCTCATCTTCCAACTCGATCCATGGCAAATGCTTCACTGATACTGAACAAAAAAAAAAAAAAAAGCCCAGCCTCTTCGCAAGTATAAAACTCATTGGTTAAAATGAAATAAAAAAAATCTGATCATATGCAGCCATTCTACATGAAAACTCTCAGTTAGTGCTTTCGTCTTAAAAAGATTGCTTTAGAATTGAGATAATAAACCGAAAACTGTGAGTATATACACAAGATTTAAAACAGTCATGTTAAGAAAGAAAATATTAAAATGTGCCACTAAACATAAATTACAAAGAAAACAGAACCGTGTTTATGTGAAAGGAAAATCTATGGTAAAATAATTAAAAATCTTTATGCTGTTAAAAACATTAGCGGTACTTGCATGTTATTGCAACCGCCTTGCAAACGACTCACCGTTGATGTAATGATTTGCCATTCATGTGGCGGCAAAGTTATTTACCGGTATTTTTGCACTTTCTAAGCTTGTCAAATTATTAAACTCTATCCATATTTTTAGGCTGTTGTCCTGCCATTATTTTAGGCTTTCTCCACATTTTTTGTACTCCGATGTTGGAAGGTATTGCTGGCATCATTAGTTAATTACAAAAAACTTCCCTTTACTTAGGGCAGAAAGTATCAAATTGTATTTGGGCATTTTCTGTGTTTGTAACAAATGAAAATGTATCCAATATTTTTAGCCTCTTCTCCTGACATTATTTTACGCTTTCTCCACATTTATTGTACTTCGATGTTGACAGGTATGTGCGGCATCCGTAGTGAATTCCAAAAGTTTCCCGTCACTTAGGGCATAAGTGTCATGTGAAAGGTATAACTGCTAATGTCTACTTTTGTGTTGTTACATGTACCAAGCATATTTACATACGTCTCAACTGTTCAGATTTTCTTACAATGTCCAGATTTTTGTCACTTATTTTTGGTGTGTTCTTCATAAAAAGTTTGACTTTCTAGCAGCTGACTGGGATGATCTGAGGACTGATGTTGTTTCCGACTATCGCAAAACACAACGGTACTGACATGCAAGAAATCATGTCAGTCTCAGTGAGTTGCTAGAAAGTCACACTTTTTATGAGGAACACACAAAAATAAGTGACAAAAACCTGGACATTGTGCGAAAATCCGGACAGTACAACAGCCAGAAAGTCCATTGTACTACATTTAATTATCTTTTGCTGTTTGTCAGCAGTGCATGTACAAGCATGACTCGTTAGCAAGGTGGTTGCAATAATACGTAAGTACCACATTAGCATTTGAAATACCATGATTTATTTTATAAAATTTGATTTTAAAGCACATTTGGTATTCCAGTTCTCATTAGTACCCTGCAAACTGCCTGCATCTAACTTGAACTAAGATATAAATGCAGTACTTTCAAATCATTATCCACAACGCCCCACAAAGTCATTCCACAATTGTACCTGAACCAACAATAGTGTTTATACAGTCATTTCACAATCTGTAGCAGTTTTAAAATATAATTTCAGATGACATGCTAAATTCAAGTTTTGGATCAGTAGTCTCTCTTCCTTTGTTGCCAGTCATGGAACAACTTTATTTTAATTTTAGCTGTTTCTTCTCTTCATATTATATACATTTAGTTCATCTGTACTGTTATGGCAGATTCATCCTGGGTTTCTGTGCTGAGACACATTACTTCCCTTGTGATCTTCCCCTACATAACCACAGTCATGTTCATGACCAAGCTGCCCATGTTCCCACTTTATCCTTCAGGAATTATGCATAGTCTGGGGTCATGTATAGGTAAGCCGCACTCCTAGTTGCAGAACACCCACCACAACTATAGTCTCCAAGCAAAAACAATAAAAAATGGACACATCTGCATTTAGAAAGACTACATTAAATGCTGGATGTGTAAAATGAAGATAGTGGATTAGAGCTGATGAAAGACCTTTCACAATATTTTAAAATATTGTCAAATGTTCTTATCTACTTGTGGAAATAAGTGAGGTTTTGTAGTCTATATGTGTACTTTATCTTAAAAAATCCATAATGTGTGTGTGTGTGTGTGTGTGTGTGTGTGTGTGTGTGTGTGTGTGTGTGTGTGTGTGTGTGTGTGTGTGTGTGTGTGTGTGTGTGTGTGTGTGTGTGTGTGTGTGTGTGTGTGTGTGTGTGTGTGTGTGTGTGTGTGTGTGTGTGTGTGTGTGTGTGTGTGTGTGTGTGTGTGTGTGTGTGTGTGTGTGTGTGTGTGTGTGTGTGTGTGTGTGTGTGTGTGTGTGTGTGTGTGTGTGTGTGTGTGTGTGTGTGTGTGTGTGTGTGTGTGTGTGTGTGTGTGTGTGTGTGTGTGTGTGTGTGTGTGTGTGTGTGTGTGTGTGTGTGTGTGTGTGTGTGTGTGTGTGTGTGTGTGTGTGTGTGTGTGTGTGTGTGTGTGTGTGTGTGTGTGTGTGTGTGTGTGTGTGTGTGTGTGTGTGTGTGTGTGTGTGTGTGTGTGTGTGTGTGTGTGTGTGTGTGTGTGTGTGTGTGTGTGTGTGTGTGTGTGTGTGTGTGTGTGTGTGTGCATGCATGCTTGTGTGGTGGAGAATATGAGAACAAATCATTAACAGCATTAAAAGCAGTGATATGGTATTTGGACATCCTGATTATAAAGACCTCACAATGCTTTCTTTTCAGTGATCTAGAAAGTAAGCAAATATTATTTACTCTGGTTGGTGTCTCAGGTATGCACCCACTGCACTTCTCAAAACATAATTTATAAAGGTGACCAGGCATAGTATATACTGTTCTTTACTCACAAATGAAGTTTATTATAACAGAGGAAAAAAATCTATTCTGAATAAAACTAAATCATACAAACTTGTTTATACCTCTCTGTTTCGTAATTCTGTGCGTTTCCACTTCAGCAGGCATTTTTCCACAAGGCTTTAGAATGAATAGTCATGTGCTTTATAGCACATGAACAACAAAGCACCAAAATGCAAGCTCATAGATAAGCATGTTTTTATGGAGGACAGATTACTTCATGTGCTACCTATTGTGGTGGCTTCCTCTCTGTTGTCACCACTGGTGTTATATATGCCAGATGATTACACTATAGAAAGGGGGGCTTACTTGGTTAAAGGTTATTAGCACATCATAATATAGGCATTTATTCTAGGGCACAAAATATGTAGCTATTTGGGACATGTAGGCACAATTTACTTTATGACTGATTAAAATCCATGTTGAAAATAAATTTAAACAGGAGTGTGAAAAGAAACTTTATGTTTTTTTCAGGTCCTTAATCATGCATTGCTATGTTGCAAATTTGTCTTGACATTTCATTTTTTATCTCCTTTTTTGTCCCCACTGTGTAATGGTCATCCATCCCTTTCATGGCCAGTTGACCCATTTCTTCTCCATTATAGGTTCATAGGTGATTACTAGGCTAACGGCAGAAGAACCTTTAGAAGCTTAGCCAATAATACCCTGGATATGACAGTAGTATTACCTGATCAAAGGTTGGCCAACACAGGTCGTCATTTAGGAAGCCATCAGAAAATGTTTTGAATTTTTTTTTTTTTTGCCGTACAGCCATGCACTTACATGAGTAAGACTACCTGCAAATGGTCATACAATGGGTTAATAATGACAAATGCCTCCCATTCCATACTAAAACAAGGGCATTCTCGGCAAGCATTCTCTTCTCCTGCAGTGAGACACTGCAGGCAGCCATCCCTGGTCTCCCTATGGATGACCATGCCCAAACATGTGCTCCCTATGCATGAAAAGCCTTTTCTACTCTCTGAAAGAAGTGAGTGGGCTCCAACATTTACTCCTCTCTGCCAAGCTTCTCCAGCATCAGGCTGCTAATCAAACCTTGGTCACCTGGGTGATAGGGCATGCTCTATATCACAAACCAGATTATTCATTATTTCTTTTTGAAGGTATCTAAGAAGTCTAGGACTATGAAGGTAACAGTCTTTCCTAGCCATGTGGGCAAAATTCCTACTTATGACAATTTTTAAAAAAAGTTTTAATCTGTCAGTAAAGGTCACTGGATTAAGGATATACATTGCTAACATTCTGCATATGGTAGTTGTGAATGCATTCCTTCAGTCAATTTGGAGACAACCTTAGCCTCCATTTGTAGTTTTTGTAACTGTAGGCAAAGTCGTTAATAAGACAAGCACTCCTGGGTCACCCAGTGGCAAAGGCAGTTGTATGAAATGGCCATTAACATGAAATGTCATGTCATAACATAGGCACTGTGGAGAACATAGCAGCTCTCATGTACTCATATGTAGTGTCTTTAGTAAAGTACTTCTAAATATCCTATTATTAAGATGATTTAGAGAACATAGTAGCTCTCATGTATTCATATGTGCATTGTGTTCAGTAAAGTACTTTTGAATATCCTATTATTAAGATGATTTAGTACAGAGATTAGCTGTAATAATCCCAAATTTTATTTTCAGAATCGACGCTGAACATAATGTAACTGTCATCATCTACATGAAAGCAGAATAAAATAATATCTATATTACTTTTATTAGACCTTAAATACAGTATGAAGGCTTTCATCTGTCATTCCTTTAGAACTAGCTGTATTCAAAAGTATAAATTACGAGATAACAAAAAAGAAAACCATATGTTGCAGAATTGTTTTCTGAAGTTTCAGACATAATTGGGACCTGATCTAGTAAAGATACTCCCCTCCCCAAGAGACAGTGAGAAAGAGTGAGAGAGATGGGGGGAGGGGATTTGGCAGCATATACAAGTAACAGCTGGAATTCAGGACTGTCATTGATAATTCAGCAGACACACCCGACTGCTGGATAGTATTCAAAGGTATAAGGCTTTTAGCAGACAAAAGATATTAACATTGTTTTGCCGTAACTACTTTTTCTTTCTTAACAATTTAATAATTACATCAAATGAGTAAACTGATGTTTATTTCTTGTACCACATATGCTGCTGTCTCTCTGTCTCCTATGCATGTAATGAGCTACAGTACTGACTCAGCAAAGGGCTTAAAATGCATCACATACACACCCTGCCAAACATCAGTGATATATAAGTGACCTCACAATGGGCTAACAAAGACTTGGCAGTCCTGTTATCACAAGTGCCAACAATGATGTAGCGCATACAGCTCTAACAGGACAACACTGTTCTCCACCCATACACATTAATAGGTGAGGCACTTACTAGGAAAAACAGATAACAATGAAAACAGCATATAAAAGAATTAGTAAACAGCACTGCATAATGAAACTAAAGGGAGGAAAGAACATGGTGCCTTTTATTGTACTCTGGCCTTGCCTCCAGCCTACTGATAAGTGAAGGTCCCTAGCCAGGTAGGACATCAATGCATAGTCTTCTAGTGCTGTCACTGTACACACAATGCTGACACTTACTGTTCTTGTACTGATTCTGAAATCATTTTTAAACATGCAAGGATGATAATATAAGGTTATAGCCTAGTACCTACCTATGAACCTATGAACCCATGAACAACATCATGGTTCTTTACAGTGTTGTGGAAGCTATTTGGTAAACTTTTTATCACCTATCCAACTGATGAGTGATTCATACTAAATTTCATCAAAACCCATTATCAGTCATTCAACCAAAGGAAAAGAATGTTATACAAAGCATGTGTTAGACTGATAGTTCAATTATTTATCCGCTATTTGTACATTAATTAGCTAAGAAAACTCTGGTTTAAAACAGGTTATGTGTTAAAAGGAAATAATACAAAACTTGTGGCTATCCTTCAAATGAAAACTCATTGTAAAGAAAATAAATCATTCTTTGCAGTGTCAAAGGACATTAGTGTAACTTGCCACTAAAATTATTTCTGAAACTGGGAAGTGGATTAAATAGTTAAAGAACAAAATTATTTCTGAAACTGGGAAGTGGATTAAATAGTTAAAAAAATGCCTTGCCTCTTTCTTTCTTTCTTAAATAGCCCAGCATTACAACTAGTATTAACTTCTGTTATATAACAGGCTGTCCTGATCTTTTTGAATGGATCAGTTAACTATGAGATAACAGAAGGATGCTTAAATTCACTCATGTCTCCTCTTCAAATATTTTCATTAAAGTAAGAGTTCTGCTGTATTGTGATATCCCTCCTTTATACTAGTAGCATCTTTCTTTTTATGTCATCCACAATTGGTCTGTTACTCAAAGCAAATGTGGACTTGTCTTTGGTTTATAACGTATAGTACTGTTACTAGATGACTTGCCCTTTTGTTTTGATACAGGCTGCAGCACTGTGCTCTGCGGTGCACTATTGAGATTTGCTGATTTGTGAAGGGCCTATGCATTGCTCATTAATCCAGTACTGTATCTAATAAAATGCTAGGCTGAGTACATCATTTAATTACCAATGCTTTGCTAATGTTTGTATTATAATATTTCATTCAAATTAGGAAGCTGATAGTCTCAATTAAAACCACTGCCATATATGTCATCCTGGAGACTTTAGTAGGCCTTCCTTATCTGATTGTATCAAGCTATCAGAAACTGCATTGGATGTTTAGTTGTACTCTTTTGTCTCTCTCTCTCTCTCTCTCTCTCTCTCTTGAATATAGGTTCGTAGGTTCATACCTAAAGACTAGGCTATATGCCATTGTATGCAATTTTAAGCCTAGCCAGTTTCCTTTTTGTGCTTGAAATAACCTATCCCATTTGGTTATAGATTGGCCTTACCCACATCATGGTTGACAATTGTATATTACCCCTAAAAGAATAACTGGGATCATACCAGGGGACTCATGCATTGGATAAAGCATCTAGGAGCTGCATCTGTACATTAGTAGTACAAGGGCCAGTCCTGGGATAAATTTTCTGTTTCCCATTCATTGATCTAAGTTGCCCTTGATAATAGGCTACAGCCAGATGCAGATTTTGTATTTGCTATGGCAAATATGCAAACTCTAACTCTGGTAAATCCATACCTCTGATGTATATTGTGTTTTGATGGAACTCTAGAAAGGATGGGGTACTAGCTGGTTGTGTCTTAGCTAGCAGGAATGTTTTTTTCTGTGCATATGATTTATAATTATTTTCTCTGACAATGCTTGAGCTTAACAGTAGGACATGTTAGTACAGAGATGATCACATAGGGTTAACAACACTGTGATTGTTTGCATTGTCACTGAAGTTTTATTTTTTATTTATTTTATTTTACATTTGTTTACTGGGAAAGTCCGACTGGACACATGTCCTTTTTCAGCGGAGGCTCGGGGAGAAAAGCTCCAGATAAAACAAGCAGTACAACAAGATACAGAGTATGTTAAAAAGTTGACATGAACATTCAAAGTTATTACATGGTAATATCAGAGACAGGTAACAGACACTTCTTGAATGTCCTTCATCATTCCCAGCTACATTATCCTCAGTCCTGATCCACATCCTCACCTAGCAACATAAAATCAGAAGTCCAGGTAAGAGGGCTGGATCAGCAGTGAAAAAGGATTTGTAGTGACTGCACTGCATTTTGTTGTGAGAAGGAGAGCAAGGTCAGATGTAGTGAACAGTGACAGCATTTTTTTAAATTACATTTTTCATCTCCAACAATCAGTTTTGGATTAAACTGAGCAAGAATACCTTTATTTCATGGCAACCCAACAGTAGGACCATCAGTGCAATTTGGGATATGGGAATGACTCAGAAAATGGAGTTGCCAAATCATGAGTAATGAACATAAGAGCAAAAATGGGAGTCAAATGATGAACTGCATTCTGCTGTAAGTAGATTTGCTATGTGGGTAGCTTACATTATGGTGTATAAAGAATCCACAAAATATGACTGTTTAACTTAATGGGAGAAGCTAGTTTTAAAAACAAACCCAGGATTCCATTAAATTGCCACATATGGTATAAAGGCACTGTTTCCATGATGCAGTAATTTACATTTCAGAGACATATTAACAGTGATGAGGTAGACCTCGTTATCAGCTAATTTACATGTCTGTGAATCACAGTTATAAACTGATGCTCATGCATTAATTGGCATTCTCCCCCATAGTCACTCTCCCATGCACATAACTACACATTCAAATGCAAACACACAGGCGTGCACACACACACACACACAGAGACACATACACAGACACACACACACACGCACACACACACACACTCACACACACACACACACACACACACACACACACACACACACACACACACACACATACACACAAACTGCAATCCTTGTACCTATCTGTTAACTTGATTTACATCCCGTGGTTCTCCCACTTTTGACCACCTTACTAGTTTATGTGCCATTATCGCATACGTGAAGTTAGCATGGTGACCAGTGTATCCCCCAACTACCATAATAGTTAATTTGACATTATAGCATTTGTAGAATCACTTATGTTTCATGTTTCCCTCTCTCCCCCTATCACTGTACTAATAACGGTGCCATTATGGCACTCAAGTATAATGCATCCCTTGTATCTAGTTATTTCACCAACCCGATCCTTGTAATTATGTCAGTGCCATAAAGACACTTAAATACAGTCATTTCTGGTGTCTAGTAATTTCCTTATGCCAAAATTCCCATGGTGATATTATTGCCATCAAAGCTCTTAATAGTTATCCCTGGTGTCTTTTGGTTGCCCCCACCCCTGATCTTCAAACCACACTCATGGTAAATAGTTGAACATGGCTTTTTGGCTATGTCCTGTACCACTATGTGGTAGGGTCAACAGTGCTGATCTACATTGTGAGAGATTTCTTGACTTGCTTGGTATGCAGGTACTTTCCTAGAGACAGTTCCTTGGGGGGTGAGAGCACTTGACTAATTAGCATATGTCCACCCTCCCCCCAGACTGCCTCATTATTATTTAGCATGGCCACATGACAAGCTCTATGTGGTGCTGCATGTCTTTGTGCTAAAACACCATGCAGCACCGCGTTAGGGTGGTTGCTGAATAGCAGATGGGTATCACAACATGTACGCATTATGGGTCTATATTACAAAGTCGAACTTTATGACGTCCAAACGTTGTTATATCAAACCCAAAAGTCCGAAAACCAACAATAATGAACACACAGAACAGCGATTTTTTTTCCAGGGGAAAAAAAAAAATCACTGTTCCGTGACAAAAAAAAAAAAAAAGAAACTAAAACATTAAACTTAAACTAAAGTGGAGGGATCCACCCCCCCACCCCCCCCTACTTAAATATACAAACTCTGAGATTGCACCACAGTGGAGGAAATAGCAAAGCCCCGAAAATGGCCCACCAATTGGGAAAAAAACTGATGTGCTGTGGCTTCAGTATTGTTGGTTTTTGGACTTTAGGGTTCGATATTACAATATTTGACCTTATACAAGTTCGATGCTGTGATATAGACCCTGCATTACAGTACCTTTATGAATTCCCCCTCATTGAAGAGATGTCAATTAAAGTGCACCAGCATAAGTGTGGGAAATGGTAGAAAGCGGTTACTGATCTCTTTAGTTAGAATGTTGTTGATGGTGTTTAATTCCTGTTGTCTTCTTGGGGTGGGAAATATGCTCAGTTGATTTCCTTTTTAGTTTGGGAGGGGCTGTGGAAATTGTTTGAAGTAAGTTAATATGAGCAGTATTGTGGGAGACGAAGGTATTGATATTTTGAATTCCTTGTACTTTGACATGCATTTCTCCAAAGTTGCTATAGGATATACTATTCCCACTTTAGCTCATGGTCTACTGTATTCCACATAATTTAATAATTATTAAGTTAATGCAAAACAACTTGCATCACCCTCTGCTAACATCCCTTTGCCTTCCCTTTTGCCTGAATTAAAGGAAATGTAAGTTTCTTTCATATGGGAAATGAGATTGAGTTATCCAATCTTAAAAACTATAGTCTAGGAGAACAAAGATATCAAAATGAAAAGATCTGTCAATACTTTTATATAAAATCCATCTGCATTACTATTTGCAATTTGTAAACTGCATGACATTTAAATTTACAGCAATGTCTAATATATGACATTATTACATTTGCAAATAAAATATATCACTACGCCATTAACTCATTCATTATGAATTTGCTGCCAGAGCTAGATCAGAAAGTGTTTGGAATAGAAGAGTTGTTTGTTGTAATAATGTGGTTTGCCAGACTTTGTGGATGTATCAGAAAACTATGTTCTTAGAAAGTTTATGTCAGAGGGAAGAAATCATGTCTACTAGAATGAAAAGGGGTCAGAATAACTACTAATATGACCAAAGAAACCATCTGATGAAAACATAAGCGGTCATAACAAGTCAACCAAAATTCCATTTGAAATGTACTAACGAATTCACTTCAGTTCAAAACAGAAAATAAATCGAGGAAAGTTTGAGTGACCTGAATCTTTATGAGATATTGAAATCCTTAAGGAAAACATTCCAAACACAAATAAAATTCTGGACTTCCTTCTTTCTATTAGACCTCCTTCAGATGTATCTAGACTATATGATAGTTTAGTTGATAAACAATGCTTCCACAACATGAATGCGTCAATAAATTTGAAGGGAGGGGTGGCAGGAAGTTAGAACCTAACTGCTGCGCCTTACTGGATGCCTTTTAGACATCCTTTCTTAAGATGGTGGCCCCATTAATTGTGAGACCTCTAAGCCCACATACCTGTTTTCTACCTCATATCAGGTGTTCCTTTATCGCTTATTCATGGATGCTTTTATCCTTTCCATTCACAAATGTTACCTTAACAAAACCATCCAAGGTTACATGCTTGTTTTCCAACCTGAGACTATTAGTGAAGCCAGTACAAAAGGATATATGTGGGCAACTTGTACAGCTTGCAAAAATTATGGTATTTTATTTCAGAAGCAGCATGGTTTCAGAGGGAAGTCCAATACATGGAGCCATTGCCACTATCTACACAAATGTAGAGAAGGGCTTATTGACATGCATTATGGTTGTAGAACTATAGTGTCCTTTGAATCTGTCTAGCATGATAAACTAATAGCAAAATTCAGAACTGTGGGCTTATAGGAAGGCAGAATCAAATGGATCAACAGTCATCTACATGATATATCCTTTAATGTACTGCTGGGTGATATTATGTCTGTTGCAAGACTTAGCACCTTTAGAGTTCACCAGTGTTTAGCTTGGAATCTATTTCTTCTCTCTTTTTATATGTTTTTTGGTATTAGTGATCCCTGAACTTAAATATTAGTTTATATGTGAATGGCCTCATCCTGCTCAAAGGTGCCAGGACAAGTCAAGGTTTGAAAAGAAATTTATAAAAGGAGTTTCTCATGGGGTTGTACTATTTTTTCAATGATAGGTTAGCACTGAATGCTAAACAACTTGGTGATTTGTACCTTTCAGTGGTTGGCAAGGATTAAAGCTCAAAAACACCAAAAAATGATGAAGGAGTCAAGCAGTAGGATGAAAGAAATAATCCATTTAATACATCCGTCCATCCTGGTACCTCGGCAATTCGCCTTCAGTGGAACAAATAACTATTCTAACACATCCTATTTTATATACTCATCAGTTAATTCATTAGGTAGCTGGATCATTACATCATTAACCCTTATGATACCAGCACTTCAAATAAATACAATCAACAAATCACTTTACAAATATAAACATTAAATATTCATTACATACTTTTGTTAAATACTAAATGCAAAACTGTATGAAAAACATGTATATATAATATATTTAACTATACATAAATTCAAAAGTTAATTTAACAAAAATACTTAACCAAATACTACATAAACATCCATACTATGATGCCACTGTCTAAATTCATTCCCCTGGGGGTGCAATGTATGATACCCTAAAATCATTCTATGTTCTAACCTGCTAAGTTCAACCTTAAAGTTGCCTGCACAAAAATGTGGTCTGGCCAATACACTGAATATTCGACTGATACCAATGTTGGCATGCAATGTTGTGGTCGTTGTTTGGTTTGTGATAAAGCTAAAAACTTGCATGGATTAAAAATAAATGGCAAAAGGTATCTAGCCTTTGAGAGAATTGACTGTTTGTCATCTGAGGTTATATACATTTTAGGGTGTGATTGTATCACACCTTTATGTTACATCAGACAAACTACCAGGAAGGTTAAGGTTCGCATTTTGGAGCATTTAGGGGACATTAGGAGGGGCAACATGGATAGTCCTGTGGCCTCTCATTTTGTTAATATACACAATGGCAGCACTGATGGGTTTTCTTTCAGTGTATTGGCCAGACCACATTTTTGTGCAGGCAACTTTAAGGTTGAACTTAGCAGGTTAGAACATAGAATGATTTTAGGGTATCATACATTGCACCCCAGGGGAATGAATTTAGACAATGGCATCATAGTATGAATGTTTATGTAGTATTTGGTTAAGTATTTGGGTTAAATTAACTTTTGAATTTATGTATAGTTAAATATATTATATATACATGTTTTTCATACAGTTCTGCATTTAGTATTTAACAAAAGTATGTAATGAATATTTAATGTTTATATTTGTAAAGTGATTTGCTGATTGTATTTATTTGAAGTGCTGGTATCATAAGGGTTAATGATGTAATGATCCAGGTACTTAATGAATTAATTGATGAGTATATAAAATAGGATGTGTTAGAATAGTTATTTGTTCCACTGAAGGCGAATTGCTGAGGTACCAGGACGGACGGATGTATTAAATGAATTATTTCTTTCATCCTATTGCTTGACTCCTTCATCATTTTTTGGTGTTTTTCAGCTTTTGGTCATTGTACTTACTGTTTTTTGCAATAGGATTAAAGCTCCTCAGTATAATTGACCCATTCGAAAAAAAATTCTGCTGACATGATTTATTAATATAATTGCTTCATGACATAGGCTGAACCAAAACTGTCCTTTTATTATCACCTGGGAAGCCGTGTGTGTGGTATACCGAAACAGCTGAACCAGATCTATAGGCCCACTAATTTGCTCACATCTGAAGCTAGAGGAGCTATTGGTATTTATTTGCACATATGGAAGTCAGAATATAATCTAGCAGTCCTTATTCTAATTTCTGTGCTTAATAACTACATTCTCCAAACCCTGCTTAACAAGATCTGTATTTATTGTACTTTTGGGAAGTGGTAAAAAGCAATTTCTAACCTCCCCCTCAAAAAGCAAAATGGTTTGCTGTCATACCTTGTATCAATCTGATTTTTGCCTCACTTAACTGTGAAGAACTCCACTTGAAGTATTAATTGTCATTAAAACATATGCTTGAGTTGGCATTGAGAGCACAGGATCGGGCAGCACTAAAGGTAAAGGTAACCGTCTTTTATAACACTCTTTAGGAAAAATGCACTTTGGACAATTGCAAAGTTATGTGGTATCTATTTTTGTAAGAAAGCATGAATGAAAGTAATGTTGGATCTTTCAAAAGAATACTTAGGGACCATTTAACAAATTTTCATAATTGTCACTATTTTAAGGAAAATATCCAAATAGTTTTTATGACTTAATCATACAAATGTTATGTTTAACGATTCCAGCTACTTTTCTTGTATGTACTTACTGCATGATCAAGGCAGTTGCAGTTGTCAATGGTGCAACAGATAGTAGACAAGTTTTTGTGTAGAAGGCTGTGGGTTCTGTTCCTATACAAGGTAGATGGATTGCTGACACTGTATTGCAGCATAAGGGGGGGGGGTGCACTCTTGAGTGTATCATCCTTCAGATGAAATGTTAAACTAAGGCCCCATTTATCTGAGTTAGTGGTAGCTCTGGTAGATGTAAAAGATTCCATGGTACCCATTGAAAGGAATAGAGGAAGATCCCTGATGCACAGGCCAAATTTCTGCTAGAAGTAAAAATGCCATCTTAGGCCTCCCCTGAAAAGAAACTATTAACCTAGTAGGACTACCTTAGTCAGCAAAGGATAAATAAATTGCTCATGATGGGCTATCCACTCAGAGTGATCATTTTATTCTTCCCCTTGGTTTTATTATTTGTAATTATTGTAATTACTTCCTTGTGGTAAGTTCATAAGCAATATTTACTATCTTTATCTTTTTTGCTGGCTGTATAGGGCCCACAGACCACTTCACTTACCTGGTTAATAAACAAACAAACAAATAAAATGTATATCAGTATTAAAAAAGTAATGTGGATACAGTACTATGGGTTACTGAAAAAGAGTAGTTTTCTTGACCAGGTCATATGCTTTCATGGTCAAATAAACAACTACAATAAAACCTGGTCATTCTCTTCAGCAGAAATGATATCCTAGAACACAGGAGAAAATAAAGAAAGGTAGTAGTTAAATGAATATGTGGCTATGGGGAGTACTAACACTTGGTCCAGTTTGTTCTGTTGCAAACTTTATAAGCAGTATAAAAATGCATTTACTTCTGGACATATTATTGGTTATGTGGTCACATAATTACATAAAAGAAGGTAGTAATGTTACATTTAGTGTATAAGTAAAAAAATCAGACTTTATAAAAAAGTACTAGGCAATATAAGTTTAAGTATACACTTCCTTATTCTCATCATCATCATCATCAACGTGTTCCTCCTTATTCACATTTTCTACATGGGGTGGGGCTGTTTTGCCAACTGTTGCCATCTCTCTCTAGATTCAATACCAGTGTCCTACCTTATTCTACAGTCATGCCTGTCTTCTCTCACACAGTTCATTTATCTCTTTGCTGGGCATCCTTGTTTTTTCTTGCATTCTTCCTTTCTGTCCCAAATCTTCTTCACCAGATTGCCTTCTGTTTTTCTGCACACGTGTTTGAATCACCATAGTCTGTGCTCTTTGACCTCTGTACCTGGAGCTACATGGGTCTCTGCACTGATGTCTTTATTTTTTCTTCTGTCCCATTTTGTGCATCCTGCCACCTATCTCAGGTAAGTCATCTTCATCATCTCTAATTTCCCCACCTGCTCTGCCTTTACTGCCCAGGCTTCCATATGATATAGTAGGACTAGTTGCACCATTGTTTTCTACAGCTTACTTTCAGCTTCTTTTGAATTCTTCTGTCCCACACTACACCTCACACTTTGCACTAATTTCCTACTGTCTGTCTAATTCTAGCTTTGACCTCTTCATTCAGACTCTCCTTCTCAAACACTGTCCCATATATTTGAAACTGTTAACCTGTTCCACTACCCTTCTGTCTCTATTTTTCAGCTTCTTCTGATTTGCCCATTTGCTGCTATGACAACCTTCCTATCTGTGTACAGTTTTATCTCCTTCGTCTTCAGTTTTGCAATCCATTCCCCTATCATTTGTTGATGTTTTTGTTCAGAGTTTGCCTGTAATACCACATCATCTGCATACAGTGGCTTTGTTGATCTGCCATCTCTGACCTTTTTGCTAATGTAGTCCCTTATCAGTATGAACAGCAGTGTGCTCAGAGTTGAAACCTGATGCATACTCACTCCCACTGAGAACCCCTTTCTGAGTCCAAACATTGTTCATACATGTATCATTTGACCCTTTTTCATAGTCCTTACTAATTCTACTAATATTTCTGGGATTTTGAACCATTGCGGGACTGCCCAAATCAGCTTTCTTGGGACCTTGTCATATGCTTTCTCCAACTCTAGGAATGCCTAATTGAACTCTTTTCTCATCTCTAGCTTCTTCGCAATTATTTGTCCCACTGCAAACATCGGTTTAATTGTGCTGCAGTCCGACCTGAATCCAAACTGCACACCGCTTTATCAATCACCTTCTCTAGAGCTTTCATACAGTGTTAGAGTAGTTTGATATCTCTGTACTGACAATAGCTGTAAATGTCCCATTTGTTATTTTACATTGGCACTTGAATGTTTATTCTCCAGTCATCTGGGATATGCTTTTTCTCCATACTGCTAAGAGTTCCCTCTGAAACCATTTCTTTCCTGCCTCACCCAAAAGTTTGATAATATTTGCAGTGATCTCATCTGAGCCTGCTACTTTCTCTAACTTCATTTTTCTTAGGGCTGTTCTTACCGCTTCTAGGGTGGGCTCCTCTTCTTATTTAATTGTAGGCTGTGTCTGGGTCAGTACAGCTTCTGTGGGGGATGTCTTCCTTCAGAAGCTGCTGGAAGTATACCTTTAATTTGCCTTTGATGTCCTGCGAATTTGTGAGCAGTTTGTTGCTGGCATCCCTTATGAAAGATGTCTGAAGACTGTTTTCTTTATCTTTCTGTCTTTGCCCTGCAACTCGATATAGTTTTTTTGTGTCATTTGCTGACTCACTTTTCAGTGTCTTGTTATTTGCTATTGCATCTGCTTTCTAAGCTTGTTTGTTAACCACTCAGTAGTTTGTCTTAGCCTGCTCCACCTTTTCTATATCCCACTTTTTCCTGAATCCCTTCTTTCTTTTATGACTTCCAGGAATTCTGCATTCCACCAACAGCTTTCCTTATGTACCTTATTTCCATATGTTGAACTCTTGTGTTTTCTCTTCAGTCAACTTCCAACTCTTCAGTCTGGTCTCTGTTGACTTTAGACCCTTCTTTGACTACAGCTTGCAGCTTATTATGGCAATCAATGGTTTATGCTGTGGGCTGATGTTTCACTGAGGATGGCTTTGCAATCGTTGATTTTACCCCACTGCTCTTTCCTAGAAGGAAGTCTACCTGAACTATATGTTGGCCACTCTTGTATGTGATCTTCTGACTGTCTCTCTTGCTGAACCATGTGTTGGTCATTAACAAGCCATTCACTAGACAGAAGTCTGTAATGGCCTCTCATTCTTTATTCCTGTTACCCCACTCAGCTGGATTCAAGCAATCCTCATATCGAGTTCTTTAAGTCTCAATATGTGCATTCAGATCCCCCATTATCAATGCCACTCATGTAATCCTGCTTTACTTGGTCTTGCAACTGTTGCCTAAATGCACTCTTTTCCTCACTTTGATAACCCCGCTATGGAGAAGAGGCTGAGATTATGAATAGTGCCCTATCCTTACGTAGAGTGAGATTGCCAATAGTCTATCATTAATTTTGATGACATCCCTCACTCCCTTGTGAAGCCTCTCCTGCACCACAGTACACTATCTTAATTTATTTACTGATAATAGAAATTGGAATATTTTATATTTCTAAATTGCTATACTCCTATAAGATGCCTCTGCAAATTTCTTTTAAGCCAATGTACTTGTTTGGGTTTAATGAAAACACAAGTCTTTCCTTTTTAGACTTTTGCTAACCAATGAAACTGTTTTTAATAATCAGGTATGTTAGTGGTTAGAAATAATACATAATTAGGTCAACAGGGGGAAAAGGTCTAGGATAAATTCCAAAGTAACTTGAAATTATTTTTTGCGGTATCGCTGAAACTGTTATTAACAAGCTATGTCATAATTCCTAAATATAGTTATTTTATATCATTTTTGGAAGAATCCTGGATATTTCTGTTTATATTTGGACTAATATTGCAAAAGCATATTTCATTCCTTTGTTTCTGTATAATTAAATCTATATGTTGATAATTGCCTTGTAAATAAAGCAAATCAAATAATTAGTATTTGCAAAACCCCTTTACAGACTACAAAAAGAATTATATCCAGCCTATTATTTAATTTTGTGCTTAGGGTATTTTTATTATTTGTACGTTACCTATGGCTAAATTTAATGTGTTATACTCGTGGATGTGACATCATCATTTATTGTTGTGTAATGACTGTGCTGTCATTTTAAGAATGCTGTAACTTCGTTGCCATGAGGATAAATGTTGTTTTATGGGCTTCAATTCATTGAGTGCAGCTGTTTCATTAGGAATCGATGGTTTCAAATTCAGCCACTGTGAGAATTAATGAGCAGACAAGAGCAAAGTGTTCCTGTTTCTTTGCAATCATTTACTGAAAGCAGTGTGTTGTGCCATTTATTTCTCCTTAAGGTTTATATACAGTATATTTTTGTTTAGTTTCCCAGAAAATCAGTGTCATTATTGTCCTATGTAAGCACTGACTGATTTACTTAATTATCAAACTTCTTTTTCTTAAAGATGTCCAAAAGCAGAATAGTTTTTATTATGTCTTGTAACATTATTACAGATAGCAGTTAAGTTATAATTACTAAATTAATGTATTTGACGTGATTATGCTGAGAGTTTCAGGTTGATACATACATGCGACCAATATTTGCCCTCTTTGAAAATATTTCACATGACACAAGAAATTGGCATTTCTGCTTTTAAATGTTATTTCTTTGTTTCCTGTAACAGTATAGTCTATCATCTGCCAGAGAGAGATTCACTTCACTCTCCGTGTCTCCCATATCCAGTTTAGTCTCCACTTTGGAGATCATAAACATTCATAACTGGTGGATAAGTTGATTATTAAAGTAGTTTCTATGAGGAAGAAGAATAAATCAGACCCAGAATGCAAAGTCATTAGTATAGCTCATATGGGTTTTGACCTTTAAACCTTAACTTTTCCCCAGTACACTGGAATGTTGCTGTCTAGGTGGGTGCGCATACATACTTTGTTGCAGAGAGGGATCGCATCAATTTGAGCATGTTTAGGAAAGCAGAAATTGATTTGGTGAAGACAATTTGTGAGAGACAAGAAGAGGGGAAGAGTAAACAAGGATGTCCGGCAAAGAGACGTATTGTGTTAAAGAGAGTAGCACTGAACTGAGAGTGTGACTCCCTGATCCTATGCAGGAAAATAGAAAAAGGGGGTTAGTTATGATGATGATGCTTTGGAAATAAAGTGCTAACTTTTCATCCCTAAGATTTAAACATCTCTAAGTGTGTCTATATTATGCCATGGTCAGTTTGTCTGAGGATAGTATGACTGCAGGAAGCACTATCAATCAAGCAACTATTGTCAGTCTATCTAAATGCTTTATAAATGGGGCAAAAAATGTGGATTAAAAGTTGTAGCGTTCAGATTAGTGCAAGCTAAAATTGTTAATTTTAGTTTGGAATTTATCAAATTCACTTGGGTATTTTATGAATACACATTATTTAATAATTAAAACCTTATTCGTTTCAAGGCTCATTCAGCCATGGGTTTTCAACATTAATTGTTTTATAAATTTTTATAAATTTTGAAATTAATCCAACACAAGAAAAAGTAAAAAAAAAGAATGTGAGCAATCACAATTAAACAACTAAATGTTAAGATCCAATAGTGAAAAACAAACTGCTTTATACAAACAGAGAAAGAAAATAACTTTTTTTGTTGCTGAGATCAACATGGAAATATACAGGCCAGAAAATTTAATGGCACCTGAGTCAGATTTCTGCTATGAAGGAGGAAGATACTTAATTCATCACTTTTAATGCAAACTTCTGATGCTGCAGTAAAATGGCGGAAGTCCATGCTAGTAAAATCTGTAGGCCATTTGAACACCTTGACATTTACGAAGTCACTGATGTTATGAATACAATAAAAATACAAATATCTGGTGTTTGGAGATACAAAGCTTGCAGAATAACTCAAACCATGGGTTTAGGAAACACAATAAGCTCTCCTAAAAGTAAAACATAAAATAATAGAAGCTGCAGGAAGTTCTTCCACTAACAGCTAGCAGTGAGGACAGCCTTACAACAAGTGACATGATATGTCAATGAACAGCAATTACATTTCAACAACTCAAATCATTCATACCCTTTGAATTCAGAAAGAGGAGGGATTAAAACCTCTACCCTGTTTGGAATATGGAGGTGCACCCTGTATGGTCTATTTCTGCAACTGTTTCAAGACTTTCACAAAGGTGGACTTATCTGATATATCTGAGAGAGCTCTTTCTGGGACATTCCAAAGACTAGCCACATCTAGAATTCTCTGGCCCTTCATGATGATTCCTTAAGCCTGCTTGAACACTGCAAACCAGCCTTCAGATGGGTAGTCCAAAATGCAGTGCTACTACTGTGGGGGGGTGGTGCAAAGGTACACTATTGAACTACGTAACCAGCATCATAATGATCAAGACTGTATGATGTTTGAGTACCTGCTACAGGTGATTGTGGGATTCTTCCTCTTTTGTGGTTGGTTTGGCTTACAAGCTGATGAAGAGAAGACAGTGGGGGGGGGTAATAAAGGTCCTCCACAGTGGAACAAGCTCCTCTACAAGTCTTTTAAATGGTTCTGGGAGGCCTGAATGAAGACCACTTACCTGTTAAATTGGCATCTGATATGCTGTTTCTGAGAGCTTATTTAAAAGAAGATGACCTAATTCACATCATGCTGTAAAGGTGCATATTTACACCTGTTGTCTTGGTTACAGTGTCACCACACTCAAAACTACAGTTGGTTATGTGCGAGATGTTGTTTTTTTCCAAAATGTAATTTATGGAAGCATGCAAAAAAGTTTTTCAAACATGATATTTGAAGATGCTTTTCAACCATTCAGTACACAAAAAAAAACTTACAGAGTGTGATGCTGTCTATGAAGAAGTGCATGTAAAGCAACATAGACAACAGCACAAAAAACATGTAAAATAAATTGTCTTACCAAGTGTGTGTGTGTGTGTGTGTGTGTGTGTGTGTGTGTGTGTGTGTGTGTGTGTGTGTGTGTGTGTGTGTTTGTGTAAACATGTACCTTCAAACCATGACAATAGAGGTCATACATCTTTAGTCCATTCCAATGTCACTAAAATGAAGCATGTACTTAGATTTGCATATTAATAAGAGTTTTTGCATGTCTGTTGTTGACATCATATTTGTAGCATTTTTAACATCGTCATCAGATTATTTCAGATTTATTTCAATTCATAGGTGACTGAATTGTTTAAATGGTTGAATAAAATGGGTGTTAATATCAATCCCATTTAAGAATTGTCCATCTAAGAGTGGAGCTATATATTTTGGCCATTTCAGACCTGTTATTTTGGGAAATCATATTAAACAGTAAGTGACTAAATACATAGATCCTAGTGTGTGTGTGTGTGTGTGTGTGTGTGTGTGTGTGTGTGTGTGTGTGTGTGTGTGTGTGTGTGTGTGTGTGTGTCTATATATATAGCTTAACATTGAAAAATGCATGTGTTGTTAAGGCAAAAGCTATGTGTGTTAAGGACCTCCTCCTGAAAAATGTTTCGACCAGATGTATTGCAGTCCTATTGAAATTATTTCCGATGTATACTAGACCTATAACTGAAAACAACTCATTATTTTGTACATGTACAAAAGGGGACCTCTCCCTTCCGGAAAGAGTTTAACGAAAATGTACTGAAAGTATTATGGAGTGCAGAACAAAACATATCAGGAATGCTTGCTGCCTGGCTATGTGGCAGATTGCATCTAGTATACCCTGTATTTCATGAAGAAGAATCAGCGTTTGTTGAATATTGAGTGATTGAAATGAGGGTAGACTTCTCATGAGGCAAATTATAACTTTCAAATAGCAAAATGCAAAGCCACCTGGAGATCAGTGTTTATCACCCAGTGTATTGTGAGATCATGAAACAGACTGACATTTTAAGTAAAGAAATATAATTCATCAGAATCATTCAAGAAGTCTTTAGATACTTTGGTTTAAATGTCTGTATATGACCCTTAGGCCTGCATTATGTTAATCTTTTACTTTAATGCAGCTTAACGGAAAATATGGATCTCCACCACTCTGCCTAAAAGATATCTTCTCCTGCTCCACATTTAGGACACACTATAAAGCACATCTTCTAGAACAATCTTCGTATAAATGTTTTTAGGCTGACCATATCACATAACGATTTCCTCTTCAACTTCTCAATATGTCCATTCTCTTAACCTTCACTCTCCTCTGCCATGTCTGCATAACCAATGCACTTTAGATAATGTCTGTAAATATTATTTATAACATATGTTTTTATTTGTGATTTCTTGTTTTTTTTCTTATTATTATTATTTTACTCTTGTATTACAGTGATTGTACTTATCTGGGTTGTGCTTGAAATTGGGTCACTGAGAACGGTGCACTACTGGAGTAACCAAACATAAATGATCAAACAAACAAACTCAACAATTAATTAAATAATTAACTAATTAATTGATTAATTAATAATATGATAGCTTGTTTAAAGTACTGTTCTTTCAGCTGCAGCGCACTTGCAATTTGATTTTGTCCAGCCTTATATTTGTGTGACACGGGAGATGCACGGGGAAGACTCTGATTACTTTGTCAACTTATATTGACTCTTTTTTGTTAAAAGTTTGTTGTCTGCACATGTGATTCGGACACTATTCAGAGAAGCCCTTCCATGGCCTTGGGTAACAAGCAGAGGAACACTGAAGGACATTAGATGACACTCAAACACTGGTGTTTATGCTAGTAAGAAATGCTAGACTAGCTTGTTGTATTTTCTGCCAGAGGAGAAAATGTCATTCCTTTATCTGTGATGTGAGGATTTCTAGCTTGTGTGCATTAAACTCTGACCACTGAAAATCATAGATAATGTATTTACATGCGATGGCTGCATCCATTACATCTGCATCAACAGTTTCTAGGCTACACTAGTTAGTGTGCTGTCCTGAATCCCACTTGTAACATGTGGGACATGAATATGGAGTACTTGTATCCTCATTGTCTTACATTTCCTACCACCAATGAGTACATTCCCTCTAAACTCCTGAAAAGGGCTTAACGATATGGTACCCAATGTCTCATGCACCATTCATATACTGGCTACTTGTTATGTTATGCAGACCATTGTGATAGTGGCATTCTTGTTTGTCATTCTGATATTATACATCCAATGGTTTTGCAGTCAGATCTATGACAGTTCCATATGTTTGCAATCTCACTTCCCTTTACTAGCTTGTCACACTGCTTTGAGTATGGATGAACAGGCTGCCAGTTTGAGAGTTGAAGTGGGCTCCAAAATCATGACAGATACCACTTATTATGATGTGGCAACAGCATCTTTCATTTTTGTAATGGTTTTAGCAATTGGAGTTGTACAGGGATCTCTGGAGGTCATAGGTAGCTAACTCATCTTAAATGCCCTGTTAGGAAGATTACAACATGTCCCTTACTCTGTGTTTGTCTCAGAATATTTTTAGAGGATTTCTCCCTGCAGTGTATGCATCCACAAACATGTAGTTTTTAAATAGGAGTAGACATGTCCTTCCATGCCTCTCAACTGTCCAGAATTCCACAAAATGTTTAGATTTTTGCCTCATATTTTAGTCTTTTTCTCACAAAAATGCGATTTTCTGGCAAATCACTGAGCACTGCAGTCAACAAATAATGACAGATGTTTGAGTTTTAGACTTCATATCCTTCGGGAAATGCATACTAATGCAAAACATGTTATTTTATATACTTTCTAAATTTAAAAGAGCGATATTATAATCTGTCCCTGACTTTGGGCCTTTGTCCCCCAATTATTTTTGGCTTTGTCCATATTTCTTGTCTCTGGAACTATCTGTGGATCCATGCGCACTGCTTCATTGTATAACTGCAGTTCTGTCTTTTGTGATGCATATTACACATTTATACAGCAGTTTTCATGATACATCTCTCCAGTTGATGTTCTGATCATCGGCTAACTGAAACATACTAGTCAGGCACGCTTTTGCATTCACAATACATGCAGGCATTGGGACTTCATGACTACCTCCCCTACAGCTCTCTTTTCCGAAGAAGTAGCTCTAAACTTGCATTCAACTACATAGCATGTTAATGAGTCCTGGGATTACAAAACTAGTTTTCTGAGTAATCTGTTAATATGTCTACAGTCTGCTAAGACACAACATGATTGAATACATTATATCTAGAGTTAAAGGGAGACTCATTGTCTTTCTCTTTTTCAGAGATACCAACTTCTGTCTTCTGACTCTTCATAGTAGCCTGAGAGGAAAGGAATCCAGTGCTGACCATTACCTTCAATCTTGGGCTACTGCATAGTTGTGCACAAGGATAAGTGTGCAAAAACTGCACACTGACAGTAGCACAACATAAAACTTGTGCATGCTCATTATAGGTGAAACATCTACAAATACCATGATTTTGAGCATTGTAGAAAAAAATACCCAGACAGTTCCAATAGTTGTAGGAGGAATAGGATTAGTTAAAAATAATTTACTGCCATACTTAAATACACTACCAATACACGCAACTTCGTATGAACTGCAGTAGGCAATTCTAGGTACATTGTGGGTGCTGAGAAGTGCACTCTTGGCCAACATCAAAGACAAGCAATACTGATTTCATGAACTTTAATTATGCCATCTCTAAGATATGTAAAAAACTTAAGCATTTCAAGAAATTAAACCAAGAGTGAAACCTGTTTGGCATCTTCTTTTCTGAAGTAAAAGTCAATACCAAAGGGCTTTGGCTGACTAAGTTTTCAGGTGACTGTAAGATAGGAACAGTCATTGAATCCCTAAATGACTGTCCTGCAGTAAGATCTGGCCAAATAAACTACTGGTGCCAAAATCATGGACAGAAACTAAATGACAAAAAATGCTTTACTGTGTCCTTTGGGAAGTCATCTACCCCAAGGAACCGCCACATTGACAATACACCGCTATAAGTTGACCCAGTTTTTACGTATTTGGGAACGTATGTGGACAGTGACCTAACTTTTGACTGACATGTGTCTATTGCTATAAGAAAGTCCTTCTATCTTGCACAGTTTATAAATAAAGGGATTATGTCTATATCTAGTGATCTCATTGTCCCCCTTTATTCAGCCCTCATTAGGCCAGTCAATGAATATAATATGAGAGATACAATTATACAGCCAAACTGGAGGATAAGGTCTCTCAACCCAAGACTGGACCAGACAGTCAAGAGGAGAAGGGAATTACTTGCATCACACCACCAGTCTCACATAGACCTATTAAACCAGCACTAGCAAAAAACACACATAAATACACGAAAACATACTCGGAGGCTCTAAATAAAAATCTGCAAAAGCAACAGAGACCTCCAAAGCAGACATCCAAGCAACCTCCAACCCCCAACACAAACCATGAAATGCATACTTCACAAAACCAGCGTGCCACACAATCGCAGCCCTTAAGGCAAATCAACATACCCAACAAACTAGTAATAGGTGACTCTATAGTCAGGCACACTGACGTCCCACTCACTAGGCTGGACAAGGAGAAGGTTACTGTTAGCTGCCTGTTGGGTGCCAGGATCCGCCACATAACAAAAGCACTGAGGTCACTCCAGAACAAGTACAAATATGACTCTGTCATTGTCCATGTTGGTGTGAATGACCTGAGCCGTACCTCCCTGGACTACATAAAAAGAGATATGGAAGAGCTCTCTTATCACATAGCCCATGTTGGTATGACCCTGACCCTGAGTAGCATCCTGCCCTCACCAAGAATGATACCACAGTATAAAGAAAGAATTATCAATTTCAATAATTGGATAAGCTTCTGGTGTCATTCAAAGGGGATCCAGTGTCTGTCAGCCTGGGGTGACATTCTCGACAAGCCACGCTGCTTCACTAGAGATGGCTTGCACCTGTCACGCTTAGGCTTTCGAATACTGGCCAAGGCCCTTGCCACCCCCATAGTGCCTTTTTTAGACAAGGCTCAAAAGATAAACCCACTGCCATAAATAGCACAAGTAACAAAAAACTGACGGTAATGCTACTCAATGCCAGTAGTCGAAACCTCAAAATGCACACACTCGAGGCACTCCTCAGTATGAAAAAAATTGATATATGTGCAGTAACAGAAACCTGGTTTAAGGCTCCAGAAAGCACCCCAGCACTACCAGGCTATAACTCATACCATACATTTCGGCCACAAAACCTGGACTGAAATACAAAAGGCGGGGGAGTGTCCATATTCATCAAGGATACCCACACCTCCAGGTTAGTGGCACAGCATGATGCTTTAGAGATCATCCACATGCAACTAACAATGGGCAAAACTGCAATTCAAATTGTAGCTTGCTACAGATCACCCACCATGTTCCAGGACCCCCATTCCGCATTTTTGGAAACACTGGGAAACATAAAGGTCGTATCAAACACACTGATATTGGGTGATTTCAATTACCCAAACATTAACTGGGAGAACTACTCAAGTACTAACTCCCTTGCCCAACATTTCTTAGAATTTATAAACTCAAATGCCCTAGATCAACTGGTCAATACCCCCACCAGAGGTGACAACATATTGGACCTGGTCATCATCAACATGGGCAACCAGTGTTCCACACCGGGGGTCAACCCCTCGCTGGTTAGATCTGACCATAAACTAATCACTCTGGATATCCACATTCTGTCCCCACCCCTAGTCAAAGAAACCACCGTGAAAAACTTTTCAAAAGCAAACTTCACGTTACTTAAGACCGAGGTGGAAAGTTTCAAATCCCCCATGCTGAAATATAACGCTGTCCAAGCTGCAAAATCCCTTACTAATGCACTCTACAGGCACCTACAAGAATGCATGGATTGTGCTATCCCAAGCAAAACCAAGACTCACTCCTCCAAGAAAAGGAAACCCATCTGGCGGACCCCTGCTATAAACAAGCTATACAATAGAAGGAGGAAACTAGTACAGAAAAGAGTAAAATCCCAAGAAGGGAAGACATCCCTAATCAGTATCAGCAAGAAACTACGATCCCTCATAAAATCATCCAAGGCTTGCTTCGAAAGAAAAATTGCCAAGGACTCCAAAGATAACCACAAGGCATTCTTTAGCTATGTCAAGAATCTAAGTGGCAATTCTCAGATCTGCTCGGAGTTAGTGCATAATGGCACAAAATACACTGAATTGACTGATATCGCCAACATCCTGGCAGACAGTTTCAGTGCAAACTTCACCCCCCTCTCACACCCAAAAGGGCCCATAACCATACCAGAGGAATGTAGTGCCCCTGAAATCACAGACACTCAGGTTAAAACAGCCCTTTCCAAAGCCAAAAACATAGCATCAATGGAAACGGATGGTGTCCCAGGCTGCGTCCTACACCAGCTCAAAGATGAACTAACCCCTCACCTAAACACACTGTTCAAACTCAGCCTCTCCACAGGCTACATACCCATAGAGTGGCGTACAGCAATGGTTATTCTGCTCTACAAAGGTGGAGCCACAACAGACCCCAGGAACTATCGTCCTATTAACCTGAATTGCTTGGTCTGCAAGCCTATGGAGTGCATCATCATGGATCTCACTAACAGAGACATTGGGAACCTCCAAACACTGGACCCTACCCAGTTCAGCTTTGTTAACGGCAGATCATGCCTCCTAAACCTGGTGGACGTCTTTGAGACAGTTACCAAGGCTATAGACAAGGGAAAGGTGGTCCACACAGTCTACCTAGACCTCGCAAAGGCCTTCGACACCATTCCCCATTCTGGTTTTATAGACAAGCTCACCAGCCTGAACTTAAACCCCTATGTCATGAGATGGGTTGCCAACTGGCTCATGGACAGAACCCACATGGTAAGAGTTGCGGGAGCTAGGTCTGACTCTAAACTACTTACAAGTGGCATTCCCCAGGGCTCAGTCCTAGGACCCCTCCTGTTCGGCATATACTTCTCAGAGGTACAGGCAAGCACAGGAGGACTATGGCTGACCATGTTCATAGACGACTGCAAACTAGGGGCTATAATTGACTCTCTGGCTGACACAGACATCCTCCAAAAGGGTCTCACTGAGACAGATACCTGGTGTAAAAATCATGGCCTCAAGCTAAATGCCAAAAAGTGCATAGTCATCCCTGTTTTAAAAAACAAAGTACTCACAAACTACCACATAGGTGGTAACCCCGTAAATACAGAAGGCATAATAAGGGATCTGGGGACCCAAGAAGATAGTAATCTCTCCTTTGATAATCACATTGCCAAAATGGTTAGAAAATCCTTCTATGTGGCCCACCTAATCACAAAAGGGTTTGCATCCAGATCAAAAGAGGTCATTGTGTCCGTCTATGCATCACTCATCAGACCCATCATAAAGTACAATGCCCCATTTGGGATGTACCTTACAAGATACCTGCAACAGCTGGAAAGACCACAGAAGTCCTCAGCAAGAGGATCACTGGCCTCAAACAGATGCCCTATGCAGATCGACTGAAGAAACTCCAGCTGTACTCGGTTGCATACCGCCTACTCAGAGGTGATCTCTGCCTGACATATAAGGCCATGTCCAACCCAGAATTGATGGACATGCTCCACCTAAAGAAAATCATATCCCCTTGAGCTACATGCTCTAGGGCTCTAAACCTCGCCAGAACAATAAAAAGGACATGCTGGAGGGATAGATTCCTGTCCCAGAGACTTCCCATGCTGTGGAACAAGATTCCAATCTACATTAGGCAGAGCTCCTCACTAACACTCTTCAAGATATGCCTTGACAAGTGGATGGGAAACAGAAAGTTTACCCCGGGGATCACGTCAGTGGCTCTGCTGGACAGAGGCACAGGGAACTAATCTAAGAGAGCAGCAAAAACCAACACATTCTGGCTAGGCTTATAAATGCCTTTGGGCAGATAGCCTAGTACCGACCTATGAACCTATGAACGTATATTGCTTTTGTTGTTTAACTGTCCAGACAAATGAAAAAACTGGAATACCCACAGATATACCTTACTAAAAGCATACAAGGCATAAGCAACATGTCCTCAAACCATCAGAAATACTCAGACTAGGGATCTAAACCTCTTCTGCAGCATCAACAGAATGGTTTTGAGGACCGGTATATCTTGCAGAGGATACTGCAGCTCTGAAACAGACTTTTCATTCACATAAAAAAGAGTTCACCTTCAGCCCACTTATTACTAGTGAATCCTAAAGTTAATTCATTATTCCACTTCTGAATCAGCAAACTACACCGAATGAAGAAAACTTGCTGGAGTGTAGTTGTCTATGTGATTAACTGCATTGTTTTTTTCTCATCATTCTCTGAGGATTGACCAGTTAAAGGTAGATCTTATGCATTGCCGCTGCCCACTCTAATGTATCACCATTGTAACACACGTCAAACATGCTTCTAGTAGCAGTGCCATGCACTGCCATGCCATGCATGCTGGCTGTGCGTGTGTGTGTGTGTGTGTGTGTGTGTGTGTGTGTGTGTGTGTGTGTGTGTGTGTGTGTGTGTGTGTGTGTGTGTGTGTGTGTGTGTGTGTGTGTGTGTGTGTGTGTGTGTGTGTGTGTGTGTGTGTGTGTGTGTGTGTGTGTGTGTGTGTGTATACGCACATGTATCTGTGTATGCGTGTGTGAGCACATGCCTAAAACAGCTTGAGTACTGAAACACATACAGCCTTGGGAATGCTACCAGACCACAGTCCACAGTAATTACAGTAACTTTAGAAAAAACACTGCTGAGGTGGAATTCACCATAAACTCTTTATTAACAAATAAAAATTACTTGATTGAGCGCTTTCTTCCCTTTACATAGGGATTTCATCAGAATCAAAAAAACAATCCCATTGTCCTTCTTTTATACCATATGACTATGACATCATAATAAGTTAATTAATATTTAAAACTTCTTGACCAACAATATAAGACATTTTAAACTCTATTAAAAATGTATAATAACATAAATTACATTAATTATTTAAAATATTTCTAAAACTATTACAACAATCATATTTACTGCTTTTAAGTTCATTTTACATTTAAAACCTTCTTATTTAAAATAGGTTTAATGGAAATCATTTCATTCAACCCAGGTGTTTGCCCAGCTTGTAATTTAATTTGCCACCATGTTTCCCTTTCTTCTATGTGGCTTCTGTAATCACCGCCTCTCGGATGATGTGCCACTTTTTCTAAAATGGCAAAATTAAATTCAATGAAATTGTTACAACTTAAGGAGTGTTTATATAAGGCATTATTCAAGTTCTTTGTGGCAATCTGATAAGTGTGTTGGTAAATCCTGTCCCTAAGCCTTCTCTCCGTTTTTCCTACATAAAAGGCAGGGCAGGATTTACAGATAGCCAGGTAAACTATTCCTTTAGTTTGACAATTACCCTTCATCAAATTAATTTTGGATAATAAAATATTATTTATTGTTGTATTTTCTTTGATGTAAATGTATTTACATTGTGAGCAGTGTCCACATTTTTTGGTACCACCATATATTTTTGTTCTTTGCACATTTTCAAAGCTTCTTTTTAAGTTAGGCCCCACTTTGGAAACAAAATTGGGTTTATTTCCCCCTATAACCCATAGTTTTTGGTTATTTTTGAGAATAGCCCAATTTCTGTTTATTATTTTTTCAACCTCTTGTGCTTTACTCCCATATGGTATTACCATGGCCTTTTCAAATCTAGTATTTTCAAGTTCTCTTGCATTTTTAACTTGCTCCATACCTTCATAATTACCCAACAGGGGCTTGTATTTACTACCCCATTCTCCCAAAACATACTCTTTGTACTCCTTAATAACTTTTTTTGGGTAGCCCCTGTCCTCAAACAGTTTGGAAACCTGAGTTAGTTCGTCCTCAAGATCCTCCCTTTCAGAGGTCATTCTTGCAACCCTGATCATTTGTCCCTTAATAATGCTGTTTTTTTTGTTTGATTGGGTGGTTGCTTGAGTATTCTAAGTAAGAATACTACAATCTAAGTAAAAGGGAAAATGAAATTTTACAAGAATTAAGAAATGATGAGACCATTAGAGTTATGAGGCCTGACAAGGGAGGAGGGATGGTCTTTTACAATGCATTTGAATACTCCCTAAAGATTTTTGAGATTCTTAATGATATACACACCTACCAACCCTCATCAATTAACAAAGTTAATATAAGTTACAAAAGAATTGATTTTTACCTGGAAGACTACCTTATAGAGGAAAGAATCTCAGGGGACTTGTACAGGTTTCTTAAAGTGACAAAACCTAAAATTGCAACTATTTTTGGAATACCAAAAGTGCACAAAGGGCTGGACCGACTGTCTTTTAGACCCATAATTGATGGAAGGGGTTCTAAAACCTACCCCTTTGGGGTTGCAATTGATTTTTGGTTAAAACATCAGACACTAAACTGAGAACACTTAGTGAAGGATTACTGGGATTTCTTATCCAAGGTAAAAAAAGATCTCTGGGAAAAAGATTTAATTTTATTAACAGTTGATGTAGTAGATTTGTTTTCTAGCATCCCTAAAAAAGAAGGAATTTAATACTTCTTGGAGAGCCTTAATAACAACACCCATTTGGATTGTAACAAAAAAGAACTAATAGTTGATTTTATGGAGATAGTTTTGGATAACAATTACATTTTATTCGAAGGTGAATATTACAGACAATCAAAAGGAGCAGCTATGGGGGCATCTTGTGCCCCCGTTTTTGCTAATCTTGTGCTTTTACAGTGGGAGCAAAATAAGGTTTTCAATAGTCAATTTTATAAGTATTTGAAATTATACGTCAGATTCCTTGACTATATATTTATTTTATGGAAAGGCCCTGAAGATTTAATCCAGGAATTTATTTCACACCTAAATGGTAGTACAGGTTTTTTTCAAATTTACATATACATATAATAAGAAAGGACTCAATTACCTTGACACATACATAGAGAAAGGAATTAATGGATTTAGATCCAAAATTTATAGGAAACCTACTTTTAGTAATTCTTACTTAGAATACTCAAGCAACCACCCGATCAAACAAAAAAACAGCATTATTAAGGGAAAATGATCAGGGTTGCAAGAATGACCTCTGAAAGGGAGGATCTTGAGGACGAACTAACTCAGATTTCCAAACTGTTTGAGGACAGGGGCTACCCAAAAAAAGTTATTAAGGAGTACAAAGAATATGTTTTGGGAGAATGGGGTAGTAAATACAAGCCCCTGTTAGGTAATTATGAAGGTATGAAGCAAGTTAAAAATGCAAGAGAACTTGAAAATACTAGATTTGAAAAGGCCATGGTAATACCATATGGGAGTAAAGCACAAGAGGTTGAAAAAATAATAAACAGAAATTGGGCTATTCTCAAAAATAACCAAAAACTATGGGTTATAGGGGGAAATAAACCAAATTTTGTTTCCAAAGTGGGGCCTAACTTAAAAAGAAGCTTTGAAAATGTGCAAAGAACAAAAATATATGGTGGCACCAAAAAATGCGGACACTGCTCACAATGTAAATACATTTACATCAAAGAAAATACAACAATAAATAATATTTTATTATCCAAAATTAATTTGATGAAGGGTAATTGTCAAACTAAAGGAATAGTTTTCCTGGCTATCTGTAAATCCTGCCCTGCCTTTTATGTAGGAAAAATGGAGAGAAGGCTTAGGGACAGGATTTACCAACACACTTATCAGATTGCCACAAAGAACTTGAATAATGCCTTATATAAACACTCCTTAAGTTGTAACAATTTCATTGAATTTAATTTTGCCATTTTAGAAAAAGTGGCACATCAACCGAGAGGCGGTGATTACAGAAGCCACATAGAAGAAAGGGAAACATGGTGGCAAATTAAATTACAAGCTGGGCAAACACCCGGGTTAAATGAAGTGATTTCCATTAAACCTATTTTAAATAAGAAGGTTTTAAATGTAAAATGAACTTAAAAGCAGTAAATATGATTGTTGTAATAGTTTTAGAAATATTTTAAATAATTAATGTAATTTATGTTATTATACATTTTTAATAGAGTTTAAAATGTCTTATATTGTTGGTCAAGAAATTTTAAATATTAATTAACTTATTATGATGTCATAGTCATATGGTATACAAGAAGGACAATGGGATTGTTTTTTGATTCTGATGAAATCCCTATGTAAAGGGAAGAAAGCGCTCAATCAAGTAATTTTTATTTGTTAATAAAGAGTTTATGGTGAATTCCACCTTTTTCTAAAGTTAAGTTATAGTGGACTTTGGCACTGTTGGGTTCATTTATTTATTATAATTACAGTAACTACTTGTGCTGTCTGTTAATTGCCAACATCAATTTGTATTCCATGAGATGTTGGCTATAGTAAGGACCAGAGTGATGTCCAACAGGAGCTATTTCTTTTCATTCAGATCCTACAAAGTTATCTCCAGATTTTATGAATGCTAAAGTTCACTGAGCCCTGCCAAATACTGAGTCATTTGTCCTATGTGAGTCTTTGTAGTTATAACTGGTTAAGCCAAGAGATTTGGAATTGTACTACAACTCATGTAACAAAATCCACATTGTAGTTCCACCCGAGAATAGCCCTACCACCTAGAAAAGAGTTTTTTTTTCTGCGCAATATAATATCTCAATGCCAAAAAACTCAGATGAAAATTTTAACTCTAAAAAATGATTGATTTCAACAATTGGCTAAGCTTCTGGTGTCATTCTAAGGGGATCCAGTATCTATCTGCCTGGGATGACATGATTAACAGACCACGATGCTTTGCCAGAGATGGCCTGCACCTATCGCCCTTGGGATTCTGGATACTGGCTAAGGCTCTTGCCACCCCTATAGTGGCTTTTTTAGGCAAGGTTCAAATGACAAATTCACCACCATAACAGGTACAAGCAAGCAAAATCGGAGGGTAATGCTACTCAATCCTAGAAGTCTAAACCTCAAAATGCACTCACTCGAGGCACTCCTTAAAATGGAGAACATCAACATCTGTGCAGTGACAGAGACCTGATTCAAGGATCCAGAAAGCACCCCTGCATTACCAGGCTATAATTCATACCACACCTTTCGGCCACCTAACCTGGACTGAAAGACTAAAGGTGGGGGCATGTCCATATTCATTAATGATATCCACACCTCCAGGCTAGTTGCTCAGCATAATGCATCTGAGATTATCCAAGTGCAACTAACTCTGGACAAGACCGCTGTCCAAATTGTAGATTGCTACAGATCTGCCACCATGCCCCAGGATTCCCACTCCTCATTTCTTGATACACTGGAAAATATTAGGGTACAACCCAACACCCTAATAATGGGCAATTTCATATCCTCCACTATTAACTGGGAAAACGACTCATGTACCGACTCGTGTGCTCAATGTTTTCTGGAATTCATAAATTCCAATGCCTTGGATAAACTTATGCACACCCCCCCCCCCCACCAGGGGCAGCAATATCCTGGACCTGCTCATTACCAACATGGGTGACCAGTGTTCCACACCAAATGTCAATTCCTTATTGGTCAGATCCAACCAAAAGCTAATCACCCTAGACATCCACATCCCGCCCCACCCCCCATTAGGGAAACCACTGTAAAAAATTTCTCCAAAGCCAACTTCACGCTTCTTAAGACAGAAGTGGCAAACTTCATGACACCCATACAGATGGACAATAGAGGTACGACTGCTGAATCTTACACAAATGCACTTTATAAGCACTTACACAAGTGTATGGATCATGCTATCCCTAACAGAACCAAGATGCTACCCTCAAAAAAAATGAAGCCAATCTGGTGGTCCCCTGCCATAAACAAACTCTACAACAGAAGAAAGAAACTGTTGCAAAAAAGAGTAAAATCCCATGATTGGAGAAACTCCCTGGTCAACCTCAGTAAGAAGCTGAGATCCCTCATAAAAGCTAGTTATGAAAACAAAATCGCCACTTATTCTAAAGACATCCACAAAGCATTCTATAGCTATGTCAAGAATCTCAACGGCAACACTCAGATCTGCTCTGAGTTACAGCACAATGGCACTAAATATACAGAACCAACTGATATTGGCAACATCCAGGTAGATAGGTTCAGTGCTAACTTTAACCCCCTCTCACCCCTAAAGGGCCCATCTCTATACTGGAAGAATGCAAAGTTCCTGTAATCACAGCTGCACAGGTAAAAAACACACTCTCCAAAGCCAAAAACACAGCATCCATGGGACCTGACAACATTCCAGCCTACATTCTACACAAACTACAGAACGAACTGGAACCACACCTAAGTACCATGTTCAGTCATAGCCTCAACTCAGGCTTTGTGCCCACTGAATGGTGCACAGCAATGGTTATCTCACTCCACAAAGGGGGAGCCACCACAGACACCAGTATCTACCACCCCATTAGCCTGACGTGCCTGGTCCACAAGGCCATGGAACATATCATCATGGAACTTATAAACAAAGACATTGGTAATCTCCAAACTCTGGACCCCACCCAGTTCGGGTTTGTAAAAGGCAGATCATGTCTCCTGAACCTGATAGACTTCTTTGAACCAGTCACCAAAGCCGTAGACGAAGGTAAGGTGGTTCACACAGCATATGTAGCTCTTGCCAAGGCTTTTGACACCATCCCCCAGTCTGGAATTATAAATAAACCCACTAAACTAGGTATAAATCCCTATGTCACAAGATGGGTTGCCAACTGGCTCACTGACAGGATCCACACTGTGAAAGTAGCAGACTCCAAATCTGACTTCAGACCAGTGACAAGTGGGTACCACAGGGTTCAGTTCTGGGTCCTCTCCTGTTTGGCATTTACTTCTCTGAAGTACAGGCTAACACAGAAAGTCTTTGGCTAATGAAGTTCACAGATGACTGCAAACTAGGAGCCATAATCGAAACTCCTAATGATGTGGACATCCTACAAAAGGACCTCACTGAGACAGATGCCTGGTATCAAAGCCATGGCCTCAAGTTCAATGCCAAAAAGTACATTGTCATCCCCTTTGGTAAAAACTCTGTACCCATGAACTACCACATAGGTGGTAGTCTACTTAACACTGAAAGTGTGATAAGAGACCTTGGGACACAGGTGGACAGTAGTCTCTCCTTTGATAATCACATCACCACAGTAGTCAGGAACTCCTTCTATGTGGCCACCTCATCACAAATGGTTTCTCATCCAGGAAAAAAGAGGTCATTGTTCCCCTCTACTCATCACTCATTAGACCCATTATAAAGTACAGCGCCACTTTTGGTATGTACCTCACAAGACATCTATAGCAACTGGAAAGGCCGCAGAAATACCGCACAAAGAGGATTACCAGCCTCAAACAGATGCCCTACACAGACTGTCTCAAAAAACTCCAGTTTTACTCCATCGCATATCGCCTACTCAGAGGCAATCTCTACCTAACATACAAAGCTATGTCAAACCCAGAGCTGGTGGACATGCTCCACTTAAAGAAATTCCAATCCCTCCAAGCTACACAATCTAGGGACCTAAACCTTGTCACCACAATAAACAGAACATACTGGATGGATAGATTCCTGTCCCAGAGACTTCCCATACTCTGGAACAAACTACCTATCTATATCAAACAAAACTCCTCATTAGCACTCTTCAAGAAAAATCTTAATGATTGGATGAGAAATAGGAAATTCACCACTGGGATCACTTCTGTGGCTCTGCTCGACAGTGGCACAGGAAAATAATTTTCTTTGGTGGCGAAAGCCAGGGCACCTTTATGGCTAGGCTTATATAGGCCATAGGACCAATAGCCTAGTACCTACCTATGAACCTATACTAGCCTTAAGGAAAACAAAAAAAAAAAATAAGCAAACAGGCATTCATTAAGGCCACCCATGAGACTGATAGTTTCAGGCTGTGGTTGACTGATTGAGCCTCTCTCTAAAATAAGTTAAGACTAGTATTGGATAAAGTATCCTCCATATTTAAAAATACAAAACAGTTTTTGCAAACTGATAACTGTAGGGAGGTCCATGACTGTTTGATAGCTAGGCAAGATGTGTGTTCTCTCTTTACAGTCATCCCTAATAATGTAAGGGTTGAATCTAATAGATCTTTTCTCTCACGTAATAGTGACTATTCAAATAGTCAGATTAATTTAATATGCATCCTTTTAGAGTTGGTCTTTGAAAATAATATTTTCCTGTTTGATAATAAGTATTGTCTACAATGATTAGGGGTAACCATGGGCATGGTATGCACCAATAATTTTGCAAACCTGGCGCTTACCAACTGGGAATCAACGAAAGTGCTTTAAGGTAATTAAATATTATAAATGATTTGTTGACAACATATTTTTGTTATGAGGTGGGTCATCTTCACTATTATTTCAAGTCATCAGTCATCTTGAGACAACCACCACTGTCTTGAAATTTATGGTTAACTCTCACATTCTGACATAAGTTTTCTAGATGTTAGAATTGCTAGGACAACAGATTCATGCTTTATTATTAATGTGTATAGGAAACCCTGTAAGAGAAATAATATCCTCCATAAAAATAATATGCACCTAGGATATATATATATATATATATATATATATATATATATATATATATATATATATATATATATATATATATATATATATATATATATATATATATATATATATATGTATGTATGTATATATATACACACACACACACACATATCTTAAAGAGTCAGTGTAGGAGATTATCTAGGTTGAGCAATGATGATTGCAATTTTGAAGATTCAGTCATTTATTTATCTGCAATTGTTTACCGGGATAGTCCACTGGGCCATTATCAGCCATTTTCGGTAGAAGCCTGGGGGGAAAAGCTCCAGACATGGCACAACAGTACAAATACAGACTATAGCATCATATTGGACAAACATTATACATAAATATGGAATCATATAGGATAAGCATTATACATATACTATAAAACATTACATAACATTTAGGCAGCAAAGTACAAATTCAATAAAACAAAATACATTGTAAAACTAAGAGATGGTAATATCAGAGAACATGAATCACCGAATTATATAAAGATTTTGTCAGTAGATGCTATCCAAGATAGGAAGTAGATGCCTTGAGCAGGATGTGCAGCATGAGTGAGTAGAGCTGGACCATATTTTTTTTTAAATCAATGTAAATGGAATCATGACTCAGAACACTAAACCTAATAATACATGCAATACTGGGGTTCCTTTGCTCTATTCTGGTGATATCAGCGTAGTCTGTGAAATTTTAGAGAAGAATTGGCCAATTTTACCTGCTGATGAGAAAATCAGACAGATTGTAGAACAGCTGAGATTGTATTTCAAGAACAGAAAGTCTCTTGAACGTATGCTATGCTACAAGATAAACTTCACTACTAGGAATTTATCAGAGAACATAGGTACTTATCCCTGTAGATCTTGAGTAGCATGCAGTTACATTACATCAGAGCATTTTTTCATCAACCTTACTAAAGATAAATGATATGTCCCTTCTTTGTATGCTGATTGTTGCAGCAAGGATTTGATTTACTTAGCCACCTGCATGGCTTATACTTGCTTTTATATAGGTAAAACTTGCCAGTCTTTGAGAGAGCAGATCTGTGAGCATATGTGGGATAAGCAGAAATCTAAAAGCACAAGTGCACTGGCTAAGCATGTCAGTTTCTATGGCTTTGTACATTCTTTCAGATTTATAGTTTAACAACTTATGTCTATGAATACAGGCAGCAACAACTCAGGAACAAACAGATGGAAGAAAATGGAAACTGCTCGTACACCAGGACAGTATACTCCAAAAGTTTAATGAAAAAACACAAACAATTCCAGGTTAAGCGCTTTCGATTGTATCCCAGTCTTCATCAGAACAATGCAATGAAAGAGCTTGTGATATATATATACACAAATTGCTACAATGAAATAATAGAATAATTAAAGTAATTAATGGAAAAAACGCCAAAATATTTAAAGAAACATGGTCATTCTCCATATAAAATCTGTCCTATTCAGATACTTATAAAACAAAACACTGATGTTGGAATAAATTACATATAGTAATATGTGTAAATGTGAATACTAATAATGTAAATATTACAAACTATTCTATTATCTAAATGCACAATACTAATACAATTTCATCTAAATATGCTGCTTATAAACATGGTGAAATATTGAATAATAAAATAATTGAATAAATTGAATTAAAAAACATGCCAGTGTATATGTCCATGTCATATACCACATAGCTGTTATTTAATTAAAAAGTATAATTAAAAAATATAAAAAATATATATGTACTATTGGAGCAATTCTGAACTGTGAAATGAATAACCCTATTTATTATTCTAAAGCTAAAAAAGGTTTGATGCTGATGAAATCATTGAGACCGGGTGGTCTCGTAGAATCTGTAAGGATCTGCCATTTACTCTCACACAAAGACAATCTCATTTTCCAGTCACCTCCAAAAGGTGCAATCTCCACCTGTTCAATAATAGAGAATAGGAAGCAATGATCATTTCCCTTCTCCAATATATGCCTATATAATGCATTTTTGGAATCTTGTTTTCCTATTTTATAGAGGTGTTCGTAAATGCGTCGGTTTAACTGTCTCTCTGTTTTACCTATATAGTGTGCGTTGCATTTGGTACAGACCGCCAGGTACACAACCTGCTTCGTTTTGCAATTACCTTTCCTACAAGTAATAGTGGTGTGGCATATGTCATCCAATTTGATGGTGCTATTCAAATTGATGAATTTGCATTGTTTACAATTGCCACATCTCACTGTGCCTTTGCCAGTCTCATGTGTTGACTTATTGTTATCACCTCTTTCCAGAAGCCTTTTCATATTTGGAGCAGTCCTGTAAACACATCTAGGTTTCGCACCCAGTATATCTTCCATACCCATGACCATAAGTGTCCTCCAATATCTTTCTAAGATATCCTTTATGATGTACGTGTTTGGCGTGTACATAAGTATGCATACCCTACCTGGTGATTCAATATGTGCCCCCCCCTGCTTATCAAATTTGTAGGAACCTAATAGGGGTTTGTATATATTACCCCATCCATTCTGTACATAACTAATTGTCTCCTTGACCATTTGTTCTGGGTATGCTCTACTCATAAACATTTCCTTAATGATGTTTAGTTCCTTGTCCAAAATCTGTTTGTTAGATGACATTCTTGCTGCATGGATAGTTTGCCCTTTGATCACATTTTTGAATATGTAAGGAGGGTGGTTACTACTGTAATGGACGTAATCATTAGAAAAAGTAGGTTTTCTGTATATACTAGAAGTAAACCCCCGAGTGTCATGACTTAACAGAACATCCAGAAAGGAAATCTCTTTGCAACTGTATTGATGAGTGAATTTTAGAAAGTCGACAGTGTTGTTTAAGTATATCATGAATTCATGTAATCTGTCCACTGACGACTTCCACAAAATAAAAATGTCGTCAAGGTACCTAACGTATAAACCAATGTCTTGGAAAAATACACTCTTAAACACATGTTCGGATTCCCACTCAGCCATGACCAAGTTCGCGAAGATGGGAGCGTAAGCTGCTCCCATTGCCACTCCCTTGGTCTGCCTGAAATATTCTCCTTGAAAGGAAATGAAGTTGTAATCCAACACAAGTGACATCATGTCACATATTAAGCTGACTTTCTCCCATGAGAATTCTGTATAGTGTATTAAACTTCTTTCGAAGTATTCCAATCCCTCTGTCTTAGGGATACTGGAGAAAAGGTCAATGACATCCACTGTCAAAAAAATCAGATTGGTGTTCCAAATGTCATTGGTTAGTATACCTAAAAACCTCCAAGAATCCTTGATAATATGGGGGATGTTGTCATATACATTCTTGAGCCATCTGTCGATCAATTTCCCTATGTTAAAGGTTTTTGACCTAGATCCTGACACAATTGGTTGAAAAGGGGGCTGTTCAATAGATTTATGTATCTTGGGGATACCTACCATCTTTGCTAACATCGGATGGTCAACTTTCACATATGAATAGGTATCGTTGGATATCCTATTGTCAATGAGATATTCTTCAATAATAAGGTCAATCCGTTTGTGACCAATGTTAACTTGGTTTAATGAGATACTCTCATAATTCCCTGAATTGTGTAAAATATTATAGATCTCTTGATTATATGAATCGATAGGGAATATCACGACTCCCCCTCCTTTATCGGGTTTCATTACCCTAATATCCCTGTTCTTCATGATGTCTAATAAGCTTTTCCTTTCCATACATGTTAAATTGTCTGGTAAATGGTCCCCTTGATTTCGCATCCTATTATGTGTCCAATAAATGTCATTGCACACTAATTGTTCAAAATTTTGAACGTGAGGGTTAGAATTCGGTATATATGTGCTTTTTTTGGTAAGGTCAGTGCCTGCTATACCTTTGATCCCAGTGTTGGAATCCTTATTTTTGTCAAATTGTAGTGCCAAGTTAAGCTTCCTACAGTATTTTTTGACCTCCTTAATGCTATCAAGTATACTCCATCCTCTCATGGGTATAAACTTCATACCTTTCCCTAACAGTTTGGCACAGGTGTGGTCTATCTCAATATTGGAGTAGTTATAAACCTTAAAACCATCATATGTTGTAATCCTTGGTTTTGTAGTGCTGACTTGTTCATTGATCAAATTCAAATCATCGGTGACCATCCCCAAAAAATTGTTTACCTCAGTCGTTGTGGGTGTATTCCCAGTCATCAGGCAGGGGTTGACATTTTGGATGGTGTCGGGCTGACCTATGTCCTGTGCCATTGCTTTTGGACCTTCCAAGCAGGGAAGTATCTTCCCCCCTGAAAATTTTCTTCCCTAAAAGAGTACTTAGGTTCCTTTCTTCTGGGAGGGTATTTATTGTGAGCTTCTGTCCCTTTGTTACTAGGCCATACATAAGCCCTGTTGTTTTTATGTGCCTCCATGTCCCGCTGCATTTTCCTATTTTTTCTATCAACAATATTGTGCACATTATTATCTGCAAATGTGTACTGCCTCAAGTACAAGTCTTTAAAACACTCATAGTCATTATGATGGGTTATGATATGATTCATGTGTTCTAATTCTTCTGATAATGTACTTAACTTTTCATCCTGATGTTTGATAAGAAGCTTCATGAACTCAAATCCAAATCCATCAAATAACTCATTGAATTCATTCATAACCCCAGATGTGTAACTTATCCCTAAAGGTAGTTTGAAAAACCTAAGGCCTTTCGGCACTATATTCAACTTAAGACACTTAGATAGATAACTACTATCAATTTTAGTATTCTTAAAATTAGTTAATTTTTTACCATAATCCAATATATACTCCTTCAGAGAGGTATAACTACATTCAATATTAGAAATTTTGCTCCCATCTTCGCGAACTTGGTCATGGCTGAGTGGGAATCCGAACATGTGTTTAAGAGTGTTTAAGAGTGTATTTTTCCAAGACATTGGTTTATACGTTAGGTACCTTGACGATATTTTTATTTTGTGGAAGTCGTCAGTGGACAGATTACATGAATTCATGACATACTTAAACAACACTGTCGACTTTCTAAAATTCACTCATCAATACAGTTGCAAAGAGATTTCCTTTCTGGATGTTCTGTTAAGTCATGACACTCGGGGGTTTACTTCTAGTATATACAGAAAACCTACTTTTTCTAATGATTTCGTCCATTACAGTAGTAACCACCCTCCTTACATATTCAAAAATGTGATCAAAGGGCAAACTATCCATGCAGCAAGAATGTCATCTAACAAACAGATTTTGGACAAGGAACTAAACATCATTAAGGAAATGTTTATGAGTAGAGCATACCCAGAACAAATGGTCAAGGAGACAATTAGTTATGTACAGAATGGATGGGGTAATATATACAAACCCCTATTAGGTTCCTACAAATTTGTTAAGCAGGAGGGGGCACATATTGAATCACCAGGTAGGGTATGCATACTTATGTACACGCCAAACACGTACATCATAAAGGATATCTTAGAAAGATATTGGAGGACACTTATGGTCATGGGTATGGAAGATATACTGGGTGCGAAACCCAGATGTGTTTACAGGACTGCTCCAAATATGAAAAGGCTTCTGGAAAGAGGTGATAACAATAAGTCAACACATGAGACTGGCAAAGGCACAGTGAGATGTGGCAATTGTAAACAATGCAAATTCATCAATTTGAATAGCACCATCAAATTGGATGATATATGCCACACCACTATTACTTGTAGGAAAGGTAATTGCAAAACAAAGCAGGTTGTGTACCTGGCGGTCTGTACCAAATGCAACGCACACTATATAGATAAAACAGAGAGACAGTTAAACCGACGCATTTACGAACACCTCTATAAAATAGGAAAACAAGATTCCAAAAATGCATTATATAGGCATATATTGGAGAAGGGAAATGATCATTGCTTCCTATTCTCTATTATTGAACAGGTGGAGATTGCACCTTTTGGAGGTGACTGGAAAATGAGATTGTCTTTGTGTGAGAGTAAATGGCAGATCCTTACAGATTCTACGAGACCACCCGGTCTCAATGATTTCATCAGCATCAAACCTTTTTTAGCTTTAGAATAATAAATAGGGTTATTCATTTCACAGTTCAGAATTGCTCCAATAGTACATATATATTTTTTATATTTTTTAATTATACTTTTTAATTAAATAACAGCTATGTGGTATATGACATGGACATATACACTGGCATGTTTTTTAATTCAATTTATTCAATTATTTTATTATTCAATATTTCACCATGTTTATAAGCAGCATATTTAGATGAAATTGTATTAGTATTGTGCATTTAGATAATAGAATAGTTTGTAATATTTACATTATTAGTATTCACATTTACACATATTACTGTATGTAATTTATTCCAACATCAGTGTTTTGTTTTATAAGTATCTGAATAGGACAGATTTTATATGGAGAATGACCATGTTTCTTTAAATATTTTGGCGTTTTTTTTCCATTAATTACTTTAATTATTCTATTATTTCATTGTAGCAATTTGTGTATATATATCACAAGCTCTTTCATTGCATTGTTCTGATGAAGACTGGGATACAGTCGAAAGCGCTTAACCTGGAATTGTTTGTGTTTTTTCATTAAACTTTTGGAGTATACTGTCCTGGTGTACGAGCAGTTTCCATTTTCTTCCATCTGTTTGTTCCTAACTTATGTCTATGGATTTAAGACTTGGGAACATGGAGAATAGAAAGGAAAATTGTGAATTAAGATGGATGATTATGTTACAGGCTGATAGAGATTTCGGTCTCAATGAGACTATACCATTAAAACCAGCATTGAAATTTTGTGCTTCTCATAACTGATGCTTAATTAGTATCTGTTAATGTATATAAAGGTTTGAATTTTATTTGTATGAATATTGTCTGATGAAGTGCTGTATGGACATGAAAGCATGTATCAAATAAAGATTCTGTCTACCTTTTTAGCTGTGCTGTTTAGTCCTTTGTTTTTGCTGTTTTGCAACTTGGTTTTATTAGGGCTAACTTTATTCACATGAAAGTACGCTATTTTCCCATCAGTACAGAATTTGTCAAATAACCATTTTTTTATGAATGATAATTGATATGTTCTTCAGACAGATTTGTTTTATTTATTGTATTGTTTTTCCCTTTGAATTCTACTTACATCTTTATTCCCAAATGTTATACCTAACAGAAATTTCATTCATTATAAAATATATACTTCCTATATTTACTATGTCACCTAAACCTTTACTTTTCTCTTTATTTAAAGCCATTCCTATCACCTCTAGACACTCATTTGTGAAAATTATTATTTCTTTTATCCAAATTTTGCTTTTTGCAATTATTATAATGTCATCTGCATATGGTAACAGAATTGAAATTCTTAACTCTTCAGGTGTTATATATCCCACCGCCCACATTTTGTAATTTATTTCACATATTATCACATTCATAACAAATGCAAAGAGTATACAACTCATTGGACATCCCTGCCTTATAGCACTCTTCATATGCACATCTTGGTTTGACCAGCCATTTACAAGTATTTTTTATTACTACTATACACTGACATACATAATTTTCTAACTTTCTCATTTATATTCTTTCATTCTTACCCATAAAATTTCATGCCCACTTGTACCAAATGCCTTATTAAGGTCTCCTATCATGAGTTTTGTTTCTGCTTTTCTATTCATAATATCATCCACAATTTCTCTATCATTAAGAATTCTTTCCAACCCTTCTTGTTTATATTATATATACTATCTACCATAATATTTTCCATTTTAGTTACAAATTTCTTTTGAATTATTTTTCATAAAGATCTAACAATCTTTATTATTTAGTAGTACTGGCCTCCAGTTTTTAATTGTCCTCTATCTTCCTTCTTTCACATGAATTTAAGTATTCACTACATAATTTTTTATATATAAAACTTTCCCTGAAATATTCAGTCAAAATTCTTTAAAAAATATACACTTGTTGCCAATCCCCTAAATATTTTATACATTTCATACTCTATCCCATCAGGTCCTGTAGCCAGATCTATATCTGGCCGAATACTTTAACTAGCTCATTCAAAGTACTATCATTTTTCAAACTCTTTATTCTCATTTTCTGTTATTTTTTTTAGTTTCCATATATTTTCAGTATTTCTTTTTTTCTGTAAACATCTTGTACATATTATACAATACTATTCGTAATCCTTTCCTAAGTATTTTTTATTTCTCCTTTTACATTTTTTATTTCTTTCATTATATTGCAATATTCCTTTACTAATCTGTTTAAGTAACTTGATACTTCCCTTTTTCCTTGCAAAAAATATCTTTGCTTATAACAATTCTTGTCTTTTTGTTTGTCAAAGTACTTTCTGTCATTATGTTCTAAATCTTTCAATACATCATTATTTGTTGTTGTATACTTTTCTTTCTCCACTTTTCTCACATCATATTGCTACTGTAAAATATTTTTTACATTTTACCTTAAATATCTACCATTCAGAGCAATTTTTATAAAATGTTCTCATAGTAATATGATTTTTCCATAACGTATTACTAATCTCCTTCCTTCTTCATTCCATGCTTTCTCATTTATCCTTTTTACTCATTTGCCTATTTTTATATATTCCTTGTTTTCCTTTATCTCTAGCCATACTGCAAGATGATCAAAAAATCATGTTTCAACTACCCTCCCTTCTCCTATAACTAAATCTTATGATACTATAAAATAATCTATTTCAGTTCCATACATACCCCTTTTGTAAAGCCATGAACATCTGTCACAAAGTTTTAACTTACCACATCTTATAACTTCTAACATTTTTCTTATATAATTTCTTTTCTTTTTTATGTTTGCCTCTTAAGACACAATAAAAGTCTCCTACATAATCTAAAATCGGATGAAATAACCTTTCCCTTTTTTTGCAGTTAGTATAAGCATATAATGTTGTAATTCTGTATACTTGTTCTTTCCATTTTAAATCTGCAGTGGTTAATCTTCCCATTTTGCTAAAGTTATATCTAACATCTTTACTGTATTTCTACAGAATATGACTATTTCAGAACATCTCTCATTTATCCAAACTGAAAGATTATCTTTCTTCTCCATACTTTCTCTGTTTGTAATCTTTCTTCACTTCTTAAAAATCTTGTGAAATCTAATATAATTACATCTACATCACATATATTACACCACTCCAAATCCTTATTCCTTACTATACACTTAATACTGTTCACATTTAAAGAAAGCACTCTAAATTTTATTTTTTTTTCCTTTTCCTTATATTCAGGGTTTCATATGTTTAGAGTTAATTAATAAGCTAGCTTTCTAAATAGGCCATTCTATGCCTAGCCAATCCTCCTCCAAAGGTGAGAATCAAACACTGTACCTTGAATCTGTGAGTTAAACACCTTAACTATTATACCAGCCCCAGTCATCAGCTATATATATTCGTTTTCATCAATTTAATTTCTTTTTTTTTTGCATACATAACCCTTTAAATTTTCTTTTTATTTTACTCCTTACCAATATAATTCTTTTTTCTTTTACTACATCCTTCAAATTAATGTCTTCTTCACTTATTTCACAACCTTCTTCATTGTCTTCCTTATTATTTTCTCATCTAATTTTTCTTCTATTTCTAATACTGCTAAATTTTTTCTCTTTATTCATTTTCTTCTCTTTATTTTTCTTTTTTTCTTTATCCTTACTTTTATTTTCATTTTTGCAATACATCCATAAATGTCCAATTTTGTTACATTTATAACATTTAAGTTCATATTTTTTTGCATCATGTCTCATTTCCCCACAAGTATAACATTTTCTTTTGTCACAGTTACTTATCAAATGTCCTTCCTTTCCACAAAAATAACGTTTTTGTTTGTCTCCAGTATTATTGACACCCCTATTCCCCTTAACATTTATTATGCTTAGTATATGTACAATTTTTTCTCTTTCTGTTTTAACACAGTATCACACTATCAACCTCCAGGCCATAAATCCATTTTGTCATAAAGTTTTGCAATGACCAGTACTTCTTTACATACATTTTTCAAATGTCCTTTCAAAATGTTTGTTTTTACCTGTGTTTGAAATTATATAAGAGTTTCTTTTTTATTTCCCTGCTCAATGCTTTTATCACATACAGATTCCATGAGTTACAGTTTTTCTTTTTTTTTTCATATCGTCCACAATTTTCCATTGAAGAAACAGTCTAAATATAATGTCAGAAAATGTATCTTTGTTAATAAGAATAAATGCTCTCACCTCATTTGCTTTTACACCCAAAGGAGCTATTAAATTGTCCTATACTTTCTTCCTGCCCATTTCTTTGTCTTCTTAACTTTGAATCTTTACCACATACTTTTCATTTTCTTCTGCCTTTTCTGCTACTCTCCTTTGGCCTTCTTTTACTTTCACTGCATATTTTTTCTTTTCCATCTCACCAGAGTTCCTTAGGATTGTCTTTGCATCATCTTTTTTATTTTCTCCATAATGTCCCACTAGGAAACATCTTTTTTTCCGGCTCACTCTGCATCACCATTTCTTTAAGTAAATCATCCTGAAACCCTCCAGACTGGGGGTTGTAATTATGCATCCAGCATTTGCTAGCTCGTCTCTATCAAATAGATTTCTTTGAAACATCTCCTCAGAATCCTGCACACATCCTCTGGTCTTGATATTTGCTTTCTCTTCCAATTCTCTCACTACTCCATCATCTTCTTCTCTCTCCATATGCCTCCCTGTTTCTCTAGGCTGCATCTGCTTCTGGAATGGAAACAGGAAGTGCTCCTGCAAAATGGGTCCCACTTGCAACAATGATGAGTAGGGGAAGTTCTCAACTCCCAAGACAAAGTTCACCTGGTAGTCAAAATACCAGCTCAGGCCAGTCCTGGAAAGAGGTCACTACCCTGGTTGGACTAACCTGGTGAACAAAAGATAAATAGAATAGAATAGAATAGAATAGAATAGAATAGAATAGAATAGAATAGAATAGAATAGAATAGTACTGACAAAATAGAAGAGGAAGAACTTGGCAAAGGACATTTTATGTATTGTTTGATATGGGATGCTGGTAAGAAAAAGAGGGAACTTGACAGAATAGCCATACTATAAGTTAGCAGAGGAAATTTTTGTTTGGTTTGAGAGTATGAGCAATTTTTTATGTTCCACTGCCAGTTGTTCATTTTAAAAGATTAGGCAAGTATGACATAATGACAAGAACAGTAGAAGTAGCAGGCAAGCAAAAACTGAGGGTGATGCTACTCAATGCTAGAAGTCTAAATCTCAAAATGCACTCACTCGAGGCACTCCTTAAAATAGAGAACATTGATATCTGTGCAGTGACTGAGACCTGGTTCAAGGCTCCAGAGAGCACCCCTGCACTACCAGGCTATAACTCATATTTATTTATTTATTTTATTTATCATTTGTTGACCGGGAAAGTCCGACTAGGTTCCACAGAGCCTGTTTTCAGCAGAGGCCCGGGGAGAAATGCTCCAGATGCATGTCTTTGGAATCACACTTTTCGGCCATGTAACCTGGACCGGAACACCAAAGGCGGAGGTGTGTCCATATTCATTAAGGATATCCACACCTCCAGGCTAGTTGCTCAGCATAATGCAGCCGAGGTTATCAAGTGCAACTAACTCTGGGAAAAATTGCAATCCAAATTGTAGCCTGATTCAGATCACCCACCATGCCCCAAGATTCCCACTCCTCTTTTCTAGATGTACTGGAAAATATTAGGGTTCAACCAAACACCCTAATAATGGGCGATTTCAACTACTCCACCATTAACTGGGAAAACTACTCATGTACCAACTCTTTCGCTCAACGCTTTCTGGAATTCATAAACTCCAATGCCCTGGATCAAGTTATCCACACCCCCACCAGGGGTAACAATATCCTAGATCTAGTCATTGCCAACATGAGTGACTGGTGTTCCACACCTGAAGTCAACACCTCATTGGTTCAATCCAACCATAAGCTAATTACCCTAGATATCCACATCCTGCCCCCACCCCCCATTAAGGAAACCATGGTAAAAAATTTCTCCAAAGTCAACTTCATACTTCTTAAGACAGAAGTGGTGAACTTCATGAGACCCATGCAGATGGACAATACAGTTACGACTACTGAATCTTACACAATTGCACTTTCTAAACACTTACATAAGTGCATGGATTGTGCTATCCCAAACAGAACCAAGACACTATCTTCCAAAAAAAGGAAGCCAATATGATGGTCCCCTCCCATAAACAAACTGTACAATGAAGGAAGAAACTGTTGCAAAAGAGAGTAAAATCCCACGAGTGGAGGAGCTCCCTGGTCAGCCTCAGTAAGAAGCTGTGATCCCTGATAAGATCCTCCAAAGCTAGTTATGAAAACAAAATCGCCACTGATTCTGAAGACAACCACAAAGCATTATATAGCTATGTCAAGAATCTCAATGGCAACACTCAGATCTGCTCTGAGTTACAGCACAATGGCACTAAATATACAGACCCAACTGATATTGTCAACATCCTGGCAGATAGGTTCAGTGCTAACTTTAACCCCCTCTCACCCCCTAAAGAGCCCATCTCAATACCGGAAGAATGCAAAGTTCCTGTAATCATGGCTGCACAGGTAAAAAGCACACTCTTCAAAGCCAGGAACACAGCATCCATGGGACCAGACAACATCCCAGGCTGCGCTCTACATGAACTACAGAACGAACTGGCACCCCACCTAAGTACCATGTTCAATCATAGCCTCACCTCAGGCTTTATGCCTGCTGAATGGCGCACAAAATGGTTATCCCACTCCACAAGGGGGGAGCCACCAAGGAACCCGGGAACTACCGCCCCATTAGCCTGACAAGCCTGGTCTGCAAGGCCATGGAACATATCATCATGGAACTTATAAACAAAGACATTGGTAATCTCCAAACTCTGGACCCCACCCAGTTCGGGTTTGAAAAAGGTAGATCATGTCTCCTAAACCTGATAGACTTCTTTGAAGCAGTCACCAAAGCTGTAGACAAGGGTAAGGTGGTTCACACAGCCTATCTCGATCTTGCCAAGGCTTTTGACACCATCCCCCACTCTGGAATTATAGATAAACTCACTAAACTAGGTATAACTCCCTATGTCACAAGATGAGTTGCCAACTGGCTCACTGACAGAACCCACACTGTGAAAGTAGCAGACTCCAAATCTGACTTCAGACCAGTGACAAGTGGAGTACCACAGGGTTCAGTCCTGGGTCCTCTCCTGTTTGGTATCTACTTCTCTGAAGTACAGGCTAACACAGAAGGTCTTTGGAGAATGAAGTTCGCAGATGACTGCAAACTAGGAGCCATAATTGAAACTCCTAACGATATGGACATCCTACAAAAGGGCCTCACTGAGACAGATGCCTGGTGTCAAAGCCATGGCCTCAAGCTCATTGCCAAAAAGTGCATTGTCATCCCCTTTGGTAAAAATTCTGTACCCATGAACTACAGCATAGGCGGTAGTATAATTAACACCAAAAGTGTGATAAGATACCTTGGGACACAGGTGAACAGTAGTCTCTCCTTTGATTATCACATCGCCACAGTAGTCAGGAAATCCTTCTACATGGCACACCTCATCACAAAAGGTTTCTTATCCAGAAAAAAAGAGGTCATTGTTCCCCTCTACTCATCACTCATTAGACCCATTATAGAGTACAACGCCCCTTTTGGTATGTACCTCACAAGACATCTACAACAACTGGAAAGGCCACAGAAATACCTCACAAAGAGGATTACTGGCCTCAAACAGATGCCCTATGCAGACCGTCTCAAAAAACTCCAGCTTTACTCCGTCGCATATCGCCTACTCAGAGGTGATCTCTGCCTAACATGCAAAGCTATGTCAAACCCATAGCTGTTGGACATGCTCCACTTAAAGAAACCCCAATCCCTCCAAGCTACACACTCTAGGGACCTAAACCTTGTCACCACAATAAACAGAACATGCTGGAGGGATAGATTCCTGTCCCAGAGACTTCCCATACTCTGGAATAAACTACCTATCTATATCAAAAAAGCTCCTCATTAGCACTCTTCAAGAAAAATCTTGATGATTGGATGGGAAATAGGAAATTCACCCCAGGGTTCACCTCTGTGGCTCTGCTCGACAGTGGCACAGGAAAATAATTTTCTTGGGTGGCAAAAGCCAGGGTACTATTTTGGCTGGGCTTGTATAGGCCCCTGGGCCGATAGCCTAGCACCTACCTATGAACTTATGAACCTAAGTTATCAACTTGTCATGAGGCATGGACAGTTAGGTCTGGTATTTTGGGATATTTTTATCTTGTCATGAAACTACTAAAGTTTTGATGCTTGCTAAGTGTTGTGGGAATTATATTCCATGGTTTAGTTATATAAATGGGGTAACGTATGTCTTTATGGTGATTGCAGTTTTTTTGTTAGAGTTAAATACTGACTTTAAAATCTGCATTCTGTGGTTGGAGCGTACCACTGTAGAAGGTTAGTAATGGTAGAAAACATTTTGAGATAATCTAGAAATGTTGTGCACTTCATTAAGAAAAGAGTAAATAAGGATGGATTGCAGCTCTTGACAGCCTAGTTTGTTAAACGCTACATAGTGGTGTGTGCATTTGGAGAGACTAGAATCAAAATTCACAATTTTATTATCAGTTTGGTTAGTTGATTTGATAAAAGATCAGTTAGTATGGAAGCTAAATACAGGAAGCTCAGTAGCAGGAAGGTATTTTCAATGATTAACTTGTTGCTGACAGAGAAGGGTAGAGTTTAACTTTGTAAATCAATCACATATTTTGGTATTGTTTTGTGCATGGCACAACTGATATGAGAAATGAATTTCAGGTTTTCATCTCTCATCACCCTAATCATTTTAGCGTGGAATACAAGTTATATGATGGCTTTGTTTAAGGAGACAATGCTGAGGTAATTTAAGTTGGCTTGGTAAGTCATTATTATCATCAACATCAACCCCCCCTTTTCTTCAATTTTCTATATGGGGTGGGGGTGTCATGTCAACTGTCACTCTCTCTCTCTGTCTCTCTGTCTATTAAATGCCGCTCTCCTACCTTCTTCCACACTCATGCCTAACTATCGTAGGCCTTCTGTTACTTAATCCATCCACCACTTTGATAGATGCCTTTGTTTGGAACATTCTTCCTGTCTGTCTCAAATTGTCTTCACAAAATTCTCTTCTGATTTTCTGCACATGTGCCTGAACCACTGTAATCTGTTCCCTTTGACCTTTTATGCTACTTGAACTAGTATGTCCTCTGCTCTTATGTCTTAATTTTTTCATCGGTCCCATGGTGTATCCTACTACCCATGTAAGACATGTCATCTCCATTACCACCAGCTTTTTCAGCTGCTCTACCTTTACTGAACACGTTTCTGTACCATACAGTAGTACTGGTTGCACCACTGTTTTGTATACCTTACTTTTTATCTTTTTTGGCATTCTTCTGTCAGACACAACCCCTGACTTCTGTGCCAGTTGGCTGCAGTTCCTCTTATTCTAGCTTTAACCTCCTCATTCACACTTCCCTCCTCAACCACCCTTTCCAGATACTTGAAACTGTTAACCTGTTCTGCTATTTCCCTTCTGTCTCATTTCTTAACATCTTCTGGTTTCTCCCATTTGCTGCCATTACAACGCTCTTATCTGTATTAAGTTTCATTCCATGGTTCTTCAGTTTTACATTCCATTCCCCTATCCTTTGCCTGTAATGCCACATTGTCTGCATACAGCAACTTTGTTGATTTGCCCCCACTGACCTTTTTGCTAGTGTAGTCCATCACCACTATGAACAAGAGTGAGCTAAGAGCTGAATCTGATGCACATCCACTCCCACTGAGAACTCCTCTGTGAGACCAAACACTGTTCATACTTGAGTCACTGGATCCTTGTACATAGCCTACATTAATTTTTCCCACCTTTTTTGGAATTCCCAAATCAGCTTTCTTGGAACCTTGTCATATGCTTTCTCAAAGTCTATGAATGCCCAGTTGGACTCTTTCCTCATTTCTAGCTCTTTCTTAAGTATTTGACTCACTACAAACATCGGGCCAGTTGTGCTGCATCTTGATCTGAATTCAAATTGCTCATCTTCCATATAATTTTCAGCTACTCTGCATATTTGTTTATCAATCTCCCTCTCCAGAACTTTCATGCAGTGTGATAGGAGTTCGATATCTCTAGACTGCTGTGAATATCCCCTTTGTTCTTGAACAGTGGCACTAGTATGTTTATTCTCCAGTCATTTGGAATATGCCTTTCTCTCCATACTGCTATGAGTACCCTCATAAGTAATTTCTCTCCTTTCTCACCTAACACGTTTATCATATTTATTGTGACCTCATCTGAGCCTGCTGCTTTCCCTGAATTCACTTTCCTTACTGCTTTTCTTACTTCCTTTAAGGTGGGCTCCTCCTTTTTTCTCATCATAGGCTGTGTCTGGGGCAGTACAGCTCTTAGGTTCGTAGTTTCATAGTTAGCTACTAGGCTGTTGGCCCTAGGGCCTGTATAAGCCTAGCCAAATGGTACCCTGGCTTTTGACACCCAAGAAAATTATTTTCCTGTGCCCCTGTCGAACAGAATCAGAGGTGATCCCCAGGGTGAATTTCCTATCTCCCATCCAGTCATCAAGACTTTTCTTGAAAAGTGCTAATAAGGAGCTTTGTTTGATATAGATAGGTAGTTTGTTCCAGAATATGGGAAGTCTCTGGGACAGGAGTCTATCCCTCCAGCATGTTCTGATTATTGTGGTGACAAGGTTTAGTTCCCTAGAGCATATAGCTCGGAGGGATTGGGATTTCTTTAAGTGGAGCATGTCCAACAGCTCTGGGTTTGACATAGCTTTGTATGTTAGGCAGAGATCACCTCTGAGTAGGTGATATGTGACAGAGTAAAGCTGGACTTTTTTGAGACGGTCTGCATAGGGCATCTGTTTGAGGCTGGTAATCCTCTTTGTGAGGTATTTTTGCGGCCTTTCCAGTTGTTGTAGATGTCTTGTGAGGTACATACCAAAAGGGGTGTTGTACTCTATAATGGGTCTAATGTGTGATGAGTTGAGGGGAACAATGACCTCTTTTTTCCTGGATGAGAAACCTTTTGTGATGTAGAAGGATTTCCTGACTATTGTGGCAATGTGATTATCAAAGGAGAGATTACTATCCACCTGTGCCACAAGGTCTCTTATCACACTTTCGGTGTTAAGTATACTACCGGCTATGTGGTAGTTCATGGGTATAGAGTTTTTACCAAAAGGGATGACAGTACACTTTTGGCATTGAGCTTGAGACCATGGCTTTGACACCAGGCATCTGTCTCAGTGAGGCCCTTTTGTAGGATTTCCACATTGTTAGGAGTTTTGATTATGGTTCCTAGTTTGCAGTCATCTGTGAACTTTGTTAGCCAAAGACCTTCTGTGTTAGCCTGTATTTCAGAGAATTAGATACCAAACAGGAGAGGACCTAGGACTGAACCCTGTGATACTCCACTTGTCACTGGTCTGAAGTTGAATTTAGAGTCTGCTACTTTCACAGTGTGGGTTCTGTCAGTGAGCCAGTTGGCAACCCATCTTGTGACATAGGGATTTATACCTCGTTTAATGAGTTTATCTATAATTCCAGAGTGGGGGATGGTGTCAAAAGCCTTGGTGAGATCTAGATAGGCTGTGTGGACCACCTTACCCTCATCTACAGCTTTGGCGACTGCTTCAAAGACGTCTGTCAGGTTTAGGTGACATGATGTGCCTTTTACAAACCCAAACTGGGTGGGGTCCAGAGTTTGGAGATTACCAATGTCATTGTTTATAAGCTCCATGATGATATGTTCCATAGCCTTGCAGACCAGGCTCATCAGGCTAATGGGGCGGTAGTCCCAGGGTCCGTGGTGACTCCCCCTTTGTGGAGTGGGATAACCATTGCTGTGCACCATTCAGTGGACACAAAGCCTGAGGTGTGGCTATGACTGAACATGGTACTAAGGTGGGGTGCCAGTTCATTTTGTAGTTCAAGTAGAACACAGCCTGGTATGTTGTCAGGTCCCATGGATGCTGTGTTCTTGGCTTTGGAGAGTGTTTTTTTTACCTGTGCAGCCATGATTACAGGAACTTTGCATTCTTCCGGTATAGAGATTGGCCTTTTAGGAGTTGAGAGAGTGAGGATTTTTCTACATTCAGAAGCTGATAGATGTATTCCTTCCATCTGTCTTTGATGTCCTGTGGCCTGGTGAGCAGGTTGTTGCTGGCATCCCTTATGAAAGGTGTCTGACTATGTTCTTTATCTTTCCACCTTTGCCTTACAATCTAATATAGTTTCTTTTTTCCATCTACTGAGTCACTTACCAGAAGCTGGTTAAGTGCCTTGTTATTTGCTATTGCAACACCTCTCTTAGTTTTGTTATCCAACCAGCATTGTTTCCTAGTCTAGTCTATATTTTCTGTATCCCTGTTTTTCCAGCACTCCTTTCTTTTTTTATGACTTCCTGGATATTGCATTCCACTACCAGCTTTCATTATGTACATTATGCCCATACATAGCTCAGCATATCTGTTCTTTAGTCCTCACACTTGTTGTTTTGAGGTGCTGCCATTCTTCTTTATCTCCACCAATTTCCTCTTCTTCTTGAGTTGCTAGATCCTTGTGCAATTCCTTGAACTTTTGTGCTTTCTCTCCAGTGAAATTACAGGTCTTCTGTCTGGTCTCTGTTGACCTTAGAGCCTTTTCTGACCCTGCTTGCAGCTGACTGCGGAAACCAATTGTTTATGCTGTGGGCCAACTGTTTCCTGGGGGATGACATTGCAGTCACTGATTCTACTCCAGTGCCCTTTCCTTACTAAGAGGAAATCTACCTGAGTTGCATGTTGGCCACTCTTGTTTGTGATCTTGTGACTGTCTGTCTTGCTGAACAATGTTTGAAAAACAAAAAGATTATGTCACACCAAAATATCCTTATATTCCATATGGATTTATTGCTGAACAATGTGTTGGACACTATCAGGCCATTTTCTAGACAGAAGCCTAGAATGGTTTGTCCTTTATACCTGTTGTCAAGTGGTAGGAGCAAAGAAGATTATAATCTTTATTTATTTTTTTAGCTTTTAAAACTAGTTGTAAATTTTAAATTTCCTGGATGACATCCAAGCAGATACAGCTAACTCTCACTCTTTCACCAATTGCAAATTAATTTGCCATCAGAAATCTTGAAACCTATAAACTTAGCATTGGGGGAGATGTGCATTTTGTTTAAATTCAAAAATTAACTCCATCTTGCCTTGGTTATTACTGTTTACTTCACTGCGTTAGTGTCAAAAAGTGCGCCCATGTTACTTTCCCCTAGCTACAGTGATGAACAAAGCAAGCAGTGTTGTAGGCAATTCACCAGGCTTAAAGAGTTAAGAGGTGTTGCTGAACATTCTCACATTACAAAGTTGGAAAAATCTGTCTTCTACACTTCAAGGAATTTTTACTCATAGCCTTGAAGGACTCAGTAGCCTAAATTAAATGTTGTGGCCAGACTTAGCTAGACTAATTAATTATAAGCTGCATCTTGAGCTGTACATCCTGTGCAGTCAGAATCAGACACAGGAAATATGAATCCAGATATGCTTCAGCTATATCTCCGTCCTCATTAAGGTAAAATTTTCAAGGATTGAAACCTAGATGTGAAAAGAAATAATGTAGATTGTATATAGCTACTGTCACAAGTAAATAAAAATGTGAGTTTTTGTGTCTTGAGACTTATTAAAAGTATTAACAACCACTACAAAGTAACATGAAAGGATGACTATTACAGCTGCAAATAGGAACACTAACATCTAACAAATAGAGTAAAACTAGTTTATTGGACAATCAAAACTTTTAACATTAATGCAAGGTATTTCAATAGTGAGTCAGGTTTCTGAACTTTCTTATTAACTGTTTATTTCTGTCTCTGTTTTTTTAAGTCATTAGATTAGCCACCTTGCAGTGTAAACATAGGCCCTATGTGACAGTCACTGTTGGTGTGACAGCCCAAATCCATGATCAGAAATAGGAAAATAGGGGTTATGGATGGACAGATGGCTTAAAACTTTATGCACTCATGTCTTACTAAGCATTTCTAAAGACAGCAACTGCTATTCTTTCTAATGTAGTGAACATACATATGTGCCTTCCATTATCGCCTTAATTACAAGAGTATTGGTATTGGACAATCCCTCACATAATTATGAAAGGGGCATAATAATTAACTGCAAAAGCTGACAATTCTTTCAGTGCTGATGTAGTATAAATGTGCTTCTTCCTGATATTGTTTGTCTATTGGAAATATTGTTGAATATTAGACAATTATTTTCAGCACTTTTAAAGCTGCCTAGCCTAAATATTACCATTGATTTATACATGGTCAAGGCAAAATGTATTACTACAACTTTGGAATACCATAAAGGTAAAATTTTCAAACCACTTAGGTCATTTTTTTTTAGAAAATAAGGAGCATAAAACATCCACAGATTTAATGGCTGAGACCACAAATTAACCACCAGACTTTGGTGTCAGTCTAGTGGCTCAGAATGAGGTTTTTGTTAGTGATGCTGTAAATGTAAATCAGTCCAACTCTGCACAAAATATAAACGTGAAAGGATCAGCAAATAACTGGTTTATCCCTTAGTAAGTGTTAACTTAACCAATTCATGTAAAACAATGAAGAAGGAACTATTTATAATAGTTTATTCGCTGTGGTCACGTATAGCAATCACCAAAATAAAAAAAAGTTTACTTACAGATAGAGCTGTGGAGATGAATTCAAAAACCTTTTTATTATTTGATAATAGTGAAAACAACTCATTTTCTCAGCTGGGGTTGCTTGGGAGAAATGCAGATGTGATGGACTTGAAAGCTTACTTCTGGTGAAATCATGTAATCATTGCAGAGGTCAGTGTGGAAGACAGCTATTATGCAAGACATTTTTCATGCAGTATCTGACCCTCCCAAGACAATAGTGCCTGTATTACAGATGGAATTTACTGGGCTTTATGCACCCCACCCCAATAAATGATCTGTGCTTAAGTCAGTCTAGATTAAACTGCTTTGTTCTGTAGACTTGTTTCTTGACCTGCAATCACCTAAAATAAAATAATACTCTGAAATGGTAACAAGCTAGTAATTTGAAGTGACATACCAAAAGGCGAAAGAGATAAGACTGAGAGGAAAAAAAATGTCTATACATGCAAATGCAGAGAGGTATCAACTTTAGAAATGGCTTAACCTACTCATGGTAACATTCACTTGGAAAGGCACATAATATAATGATATCAACAGCAAACAAATAGCATATATATATATATATATATATATATATATATATATATAAATATATATACAGAAATCTTTCGGCATGGATAGGTTAATGTGCATTCATAATGGAGCAGCTATAATTCAGTCTTCTAGATCATACATGTTCATCAGGGATAGTTGCAGTCTGTGTGGATCCACTGGCTGGGACCAACTTATTGGCAGGGAGGTTAGTTTGCAGTTTGGGGCCAAGCACTGATAGTGATAGAAAGCTGATAAGTAAATCCATTAGTTTAACATTTTATCAGATGGGTGGGCTGGTAAAGCCTAGATGCTTTTTCTGTAACTCATTTTCTAGTAGACTGGCTGTCATTATCAAGATGCAGATAATTCATATCAGTGAAGCTGGGTGGGATGTCAGGATACGGCCAGGGTAGATAAGTCTTAGCTCCTTAAAGTCAGATATTGCACATCTTTGCATTGTTTGTCCTTTATACAGTTTATGTTGATATTCCTATTGTAGAAGAGTTACAAGTAATCACCATCACTATAATTTATATTTGCTTCTGAAATAAAACCCATCTATTTGACCTAATTAAAATAAACCAAAGCTCTAGCCCTCATATGGATACAGTTCTTGAAAAATAAATGAATAGTAATATAACATCATCATTAAAACAGTGTTCCAGAATCTCAGTGATATTCAAACCCATTTGATGGGGATGTTTACCTTATAGGATAGACACAGAAATCTGTTGCATACAGGAAATGCATATAAATAGACCACATTTGGAATCACATAAAAATAAATTCCTTTAGCTTTTGAGGCAGGCTCAAGTTTTGTTAGTTGTGGGATAGATATTATAATAAAAAGAACGTGCACCTTTATAATAGTTTATGTTGTGATATATGCAAAAGTAATATTTGTACTTCTGGTGGTTAAATGGCCATAATCTTAATAAAAATAATATTTAAAAATTAGCTACACTGTAAGGTGAACATTGGATCTAGATGATGTAACTTTTGATGCAACACTTTGACCCCATGTACAAAATGATGTCAATAGACAATGCCTAAATAATGGATTTTTGATCTGCCATAAATTGTATCAAGATATACTTGCCAGCATTTTACTTAAGTGAATGACTGGACTTCAGTTCTAGGGTTCACACAAAATACCACCAAACTGAAAAAAAAAATACCTGCCAGCCTTTAACTGGCCTTCTATACTGAATGTGCAAGACTCTTAACAGCAGCTACAACTCTAACATAAATCCTCCTCCATTTCTAGGACAAATTCTTCCCCATGACAAAATGCCTTTACAAACAAAAGGCAACCTATGAGTCACTAAACAGATTAAAACTCTCTCCAAGCTAAGGGATTTAGGTTGACAGTCAAAGAAAAACAATGCATCCTCTGACAATTGTGCTGCCTTTACCACACTCCAAAACTTAGCTAAACAGCTCATATGGAGGAACAAAGCAAAGCAAAGCATCTCAAAACCTAGAAACTTTCTCTCTTAAATAGATCCAAACACTTCTGGCACATGGTCAATGTGCTCACTAGACCCAAATCTTCTGCTAACAGATCCTCTCTAAACCTAATCCAGAATAATCAAGGACCACTCACCCATGCTGATTTTGTCAGAGAATTTAGTTACTCTCTTCAAACTATTAACAGCATCTCCATTCCCCTCTTCAATCCCACAGAGCCCCTCCTTCCACCCCTTCTAATTTACAAATCTCACATAAAGAAATCAGTAACCTAATTGAAAACATGCCTAAAGATCCACCCATCTCCAAGCTCAGACCAAATTTTCCTTAGTTTATCTACCACTACAGGAAATTTCTAACCCAGCATCTTCATCACATATTTAGCCTTTGCTTGAATCAAAATATAATGCCAAATATCTAGAAAACAACTCTCATTGCTCATCTCCCCAAACAATCTAATCTTCAAACACCTCATAATTTCATCTATTTCTATCAAACACACATTTCATAGTGATATAAAAAATATTTATAACCAACTCTCAATATACATTCAGAAATACCATCTCCTTACCTTAAAACAGCATGGATTCTGGACAAGACATAGTACAATGCTTGCAATTTGGTGTTCAGTGGATGACATTCTCCTCAACATGGATAAAGGTAACTTGACAGCAGCAATATCTGTTGACTTCACAAAAGCCTTTGATATAATCAATCACTAACTATTCCTTCTCTCTCTCTTTCTCTTTCTGGAGAACATTAGCCCTGTCATCTGTTCTTTATCATAAGGATGCATGACCAATTTGTTAACATAGGAAAATCATGGGATGGAAATAGTTGTGACTCAATTTTTTGTGTTTGTGAGGTTTTAAGGTTAAGTATTTTTTAAGAAAGCAGTGTTAAAGTTAATTACAGAATTCCCTCTTTTGGAGACTTTCCCAGGGTTTCTACTGAAGCGATACAAAAGTTTATTCATTAATGTTAGATTGTAGACTACCTGTATTTTTTTATGTTGAGGTCCCATATAGCATCAACAGGATGGTAGTCACTTAGTGAGTCTGGCCTAATTCATTATGTGTGTTTTTACTTTGGCTTGCTTTAAGAATCCAGTTCTGTAAGTTCAGTTTAGTTGATGATTTGTCTATACAAACTAGCTTAGTGGTAAACTGAGTTGGACTGAAAAGGTTAATGTTGCTGTTGGGGTAATGCACACAGTAGCTGATTCAGTCTGTGTTTAAGTCACCCATTATGACAATGTCCTGCTTGATGTTAGTAGGTATCTATGAAAGAAAGTCTTCAGCTTTAGCAGTATTTGGATTAAGAGGTATATAGACATTACCCATACATAGCTTTTAATGGGTACACACTTTAACAGAGGATAGGAGGATTTCTTGGGAATATTTAACATTTGCAGTATTGCCCCAGAAAGTGTAAATACATCTGAACATAAATAAAATAAATAAGCACACAGAATGACAAGGCTTCAAGAAATCATGTACTAAAATATTACTCCTCTTGCCCCCCCTCCTTTTGGAAGGAAACAAAATAGACATAATAAAAACAAATAATACAACAATCAGAACAATGAAAGCATTCAAGCTAGCCAAAAGAAAGCTTTAACAGACATTCAAGAAGCAATAGTAGTTTTACAATTACAATCTGAGTTCAAGCAATAAGTAATATCTGTATTAATACTTGTTTACATGTTTTCATATACCTTGCAGAAACAGGAATATGCAATAAAATAGTGACCATTAGACCTCCATCTTGTTTAGCATGCTTATCTCAAAGTTTCTGAGTTCTGAGTGAGCCGCTTCCTGCAGTCTAGGGTACAGGGAATGATTCTTTTCACCTCCATAACCTTGAACAAGTCAGTCAATTGGACAGCACTCCTGGATTGCTGCTGAAAAGGAGCAGTTTTGTCCAGTGGGCTTATCAATTTAATAAATTAATAAATACAATAAAACAGAGTGCATTGCAACAAGACTATGTAAATTCCTATTATTAACGATATTCTCTGACATCCTCACATTACATTTCTTTTGATCTCTCAAATGTGAAAATGGCCAGAGAAACAAACCAGAACATAGAAGACACAGTCACTAAACCCAGCTACATATTAACTTCTGAAAATCCATTTCCTTAACACTATTACTGTTCTGATACATTATGTCTCAAAGTTTGTAGTATTTTTAACAGTTCAGAAAAGGAGACTGTTTCCTTTCTGTATCTTTTTTTAAATCTTATGTGTGTTCTGCAAGTGTTATTTTGACACCCAGGTTTCAAGATAGTGAGAGTCAAGTTTTATCAACACACACACACCTATATGTACATATATATATATATATAGAGAGAGAGAGAGAGAGACATATATATATATATATATAATGTTTAATTTGGATTTGGTTTCAAAGCCAATAATTGATATATGTTTTGATATTCCCAAAGTACAACAAAATAAAATGTACCCTCCTTTTAAGCCAATAGAGTCAAATGGGAAATTTTGTTTTATGTTATGAAGGGTGTGAGTCTTTCTGAAAGAAGAGATGTTGAGTTAATGTCACTCATACGAACGAAAAAAGAGAGCCAGCACAAGTCCTGTTTGAAAATAAGTGTATCTGAAAAAATACACATAATATAAGCAATGAAAACAGACTGCACATACATATGCAATAAATACAAGATACACAAACCAGTTTCGGCTTAACAGCCTTCCTCAGTGTGACACAAATAATCAAAATCATTGCATTCCAAAGCAGCCCATTAATATATGAACAAAAAGATAGGACAGAGGCCAATCAAAACAATAGACAAAATAAAGCAATCAAAACTGCTCATTTAAACTGGGAGGAAAAAGCCCACTCAGTTTGACAATCCACTTTTTTTCTTTGATGTTCAGAACTTGATGTAGACCAGCTAAATCATTACTTCTATGCACAATGCAATCAATAATGGTAAATCTAAAAAGACCAGTTTGACGGTTTCAAATGTGCTTGTATAGGGCACTAGTTTGCTTGTGTATCCCAATATCACTCAAGTGTTTACTAATTCTAAGCCTGAAAGGCCTAGAAGTTTGTCCCACATAAAAAGCTTGACAGAAGCAGCTAGCGAAGTAAATCACCTAAGCTGAGCTATTGCCAAAAAAATCTATATCATAAACATTTGAAGCAGAAGATGCCCCCATTGCCGTGCCCCGAACCTGCCAAACACATTGCTGCTGAAAATAGAATACGTTCTTATCAAGAACATATTCAGCTAGACATACTAAGAAGGTGTTAAATCCTGGTCTGTATAAATCAGCCCTGTCTAACCAATACTGAAGTGCCATCAAACCCGCCCAATGAGGAATATTAGTATACAGGGAGGTGACATCAAGGGTACATAGCAACCAATCGATTTCCAATTGGAGATCCGAAATAATTCCCAAGAACTGTGTTGTGTCTTGAATCCGTGATTGTATATGGGACAGCAAGGGTTTCAAATGTTGAGTAAGGAACTCAGAGAGGGGTTCTGTTAATGAGCCCCTCCCAGAAACAATGGGTCACCCAGGAGGATGAATCGGGTCCTTATGGATTTTGGGCAATAAGTAAAGGTATTGTTGTTTAGGGTGGTCCACTTTCAAATGAAAACAGGACTCTATAGAAATAATGTCCACTTCGACTGCTTTATCCAAAAAACTGTCAATCTCAGACTTGAATTTAATAATATGGTCTAAAGGCATGATCATATAATATTTACGATCCATTATCTGTTTGAGACCTTCCTTTTGATAATCTATCCAATCTAGGACCACCACCGCTCCTCCCTTTTCTGCTGGCAAAACAACAATATCATTATTGGACTTGAGTTCCTCTATACAGAGGCGTTCTGCCCTCGTGATGTTGTCATGCATCACACAATCTTTGCCAAGCTGCATATGCAAATCCTTAAGAACCCTATTCTGAAAAATGGAGACAACTGGAGACATGGGGTGTTTAAACGTGGACTTCCGAAAATGGAAGGTATCAACTACATCATCAGAGGCATCCTTGTCCTTAAAAAACAAATGTAAATTGAGCAGGCGACAAAAATTAGTAACATCCTGTGCAAAATCTTGTTCGGATACATTAAAACTCGGCACAAAACATAAGCCTTTATTCAAAATTTTTATTTGTAAGTCAGATAAGGTAAAAGAGGAAATATTATGTACCTTAGAAGAACCATTTAACTTCAAATTACCATCCTCAGAATACCCTCCAAATCTGGAGGGACCTTTGTGTTTCCTCTCCCCTCTTCTTGACTTAACTCTAAAGGGTGACCCGAGTTATTAACTGTGTTATTCCTCTTAGGAACTGGCGACCTATCTGTTTGGCTGTCTTCCCCTTCAGTGTTGGATGAAGTGTCCTCACCAGAAGTGAACACATCCCTGCTTCTTTTCTTAATAATGGGTTTCATTCTTTTGGGTTTGGCTGGTTTGGAATTAGGCATCAAAAATCTGACATTTTTATGAACCTCAAAGGGTCTGGCTCTCTCAAAGTCATCAAGGTCCCTATTAAACTTTCTGATTTTTCTCTCTTTCAGAGTGTTTTTCAATTCCAAAAGGTCCTTACCTAACTGACTCACCCCAAACAAATAACATGGCAAATCCTGAAATTTCCCTAACCCCTGACCAAGGGTTTCAACTTCACAGTTTTGTTGTTGTATGGTCCTTTCATAATATGCCACAAGAGCATTGACAAAACCCATAGAAGCCTGTTTCTGAACTGCTAGCCAATCATCAAGCAAAGTTTGATCAGCTTGTGGTACTAGAGGCTGAAGCTTCACACAAAGTCCTCTTGGGGAAATTGATATGCCTTGAACAGACGAAGATGCCATGCATTACTTCTAAGATGCATAATGCCTTTCATTAATTTTGTAAAGGCCATTTGGCATTCATATGTTGGATCAGTATTGGAATTTGAAGGACCATCAGATACATGTTGTGATGCTAAACCAAATATCCCTAAATCATTGGTATCAGAAGACAAACCCCTGATGATAGAGGCCAAATCCATAACTGGTTAGTATAACCAGGGCAACCCAATGTGTGTCACCAAACCATAACTGATAGTAAAGGGCCTAATATTAAAAAGCTCACCGGCTTTTATAAACACAAGTGGTTCAAAGTATGATCTATATCAATATAAAATGAATTACCATTGATGCTATCAATAGCCTTGATCACATAAACTCAATGTGTTAAAACATAACACAAATCAGCTATGCACCAATAAGGTCAACCCAAAAATATTAAAATAGTATATATGTAGAATCAAAACCAAACATATTGAATCACAGACATAATGGGCCAAAGGAGAGGAAGCACTATAACATCCTAGTTGCCCAAATACAAAATATACAAATACTGATGGATAATCAGGCACTCATATGATAGGGTTATCCCCCATCATCAATGGTCATAATATTACTTAAATATATTATATTAAAACTAGCATGAGCCAATGGTCCCAAAGAATCCCAGTCCCAATAAAAAATATAGAAATGTCCAATTCCCTGCACTAAAAAATGGTATACTAACAAATAATAAATAATTTCCAAAAAAGGCTAAAATGAAAACCCAAAACCACACTGAAACAAGGTCAATATCCCATATTCAGTGTAGTCAAATCAATATTAAGCATAAACTGGAGGGACTCATACAAAATCTTGCCAAAACTTATACCTATATAGAATGTATACAAATGTTATAAATTGGAGCAAAATGAAACTATAGCTTGATAAAGGACCCTAATAGTTCCAATACATCTGCTCCCATATGTGTAGACAATGTTCTTAATAACATCAACATTACATCAATAAGGTCACATATGAAAACACAGTAATGCAATGAGTACAGAACACTAAACAGTGCAATGATAGATCAAACATTGGCTCACAATTATCTAAAAGATATAACCGCTGAAATAAAAAGCAACCCTTGTAAACAAAGGCAAAGATTCAGCTTCATAAATATATATGTCCCATAGTTTGTCGATGAAAACATCAAATGTAAAACGTTTTTTGCCCTGTATCTCTAAATATGCCAAATAAGGACCTCGTGTAGCTTTAGTTTGTCACTGAATTAATGTCCGAATATCAAAGTTGTTAATGACGCCCGCCAATATGAACAGCAAAAAAAGTCATGTCTAAACCAAAAGACCACATATCAAACGATAAGAAAGTCTGTGACTATGTAAACACATAGATTTCCCCAAATACGTAGAACTGGGTAATTCACACTCTGGCACTGAAAAAATTGTTATTATAAGTCCTGATATTGAAAAAAACGAAGTTTTCGTAGAAACACCTCTGATAACATTGGCCACCACTGAATCAAAGCAAGCTCAAGCAAAACAGGCCCCAAAGAAAACAAAAGGGCCCTATATGTAGTTCAATGGCAATAAATATGTTGAAACAAGAGCCATCGCTCAGATAGTAGGAAAACAGACATACTAAATTCCCCCAATTCCATATAAATGAACAAACAGTGCCGAATGCACAGCTGAAAATGTAACCAGCCTTGGTATGACTCTCGCAACACAAATGCCAATGACTGCTGACATATAATGCACTCACCACAGAGTAAACCTCAGAGTGCAAAATAAAAAATGTGTAAAATAAAAGAAGTCAGTCTCTGTCCTGAATAAAATATATCCCAATGTGGCTAGCCCAGCCACCGAAGTAAAAAGACAGCCAAACAGGAAGGTCGCCAACAGCGGATGAAGAAAAGAACCTCCCAAACACAAAAAAGCACCCACACATAAACGAATGAAAAAAGAGAGCCTGCACAAGTCCTGCTTGAAAATAAGTGTATTTGAAAAAATACACATAATATAAGCAATGAAAACAGACTGCACATACATATGCAATAAATACAAACTACACAAACCGGTTTCGGCTTAACAGCCTTTCTCAGTGTGACACAAATAATCAAAATAATTGCATTCCAAAGCAGCCCATTAATATATGAACAAAAAGATAGGACAGAGGCCAATCAAAACAATAGACAAATAAAGCAATCAAAACTACTCATTTAAACCGGGAGGAAAAAGCCCACCCAGTTTGACAATCTACTTTTTTTCTTTGATGTTCAGAACTTGATGTAGACCATCTAAATCATTATTTCTATGCACAATACAATTAATAATAGTAAATCTAAAAAGACCAGTCTTTATGGATATTTTGGATGATAAATGTTCCTTTTCTTTTCGCAGGGGTAGATCCTTGGGTTCTCTGTTTAGTCACTACAAAAGGGCCCGGTATGAAAAAACAATAACACAAAGGACTATTACTGGGCATAAGTTGGTAGGTTGCCTTCCCTGTGGTCATTGCTCAAGTTGTTCACATATACATAAAACCACTTGTTTCACTAGTAAACTACTAATCTTTACGATATAGATTTTTTTTGGCAATTGCAGCTCAACTTGGGTGATTTACTTAGCTAGCTGCTTCTGTCAAGCTTTTTATGTGGGACAAACTTCTAGGCCTTTCAGGCTTAGAATTAGTGAACACTTGAGTGATATTAGAATACACAAGCAAACTAGTGCCCTATACAAGCACATTTGCAACCATCAGACTGGTCGTTTTAGATTTACCATTATTGATTGCATTGTGCATAGAAGTAATTATTTAGCTGGTCTACATCAAGTTCTGAACATCAAAGAAAAAAAGTGGATTGTCAAACTGGGTGGGCTTTTTCCTCCCGGTTTAAATGAGCAGTTTTGATTGCTTTATTTGTCTATTGTTTTGATTAGCCTCTGTCCTATCTTTTTGTTCATATATTAATGGGCTGCTTTGGAATGCAATGGTTTTGATTATTTGTCTCACAGTAAGACGTTGTCCTGTTCGATTCTCAGCTAGAGCGTCTTCTGTGTGGAGACATGCATGAATGGGCATACCTTCGTGAAGGTTGTGCGTCAGAGCTGGCAACTCAGCACGTAAAAATCTACTGCCAATCATTAGTGGACCGGAGTTCCACTGTGGCGACCCCTAACCGGGAAAAGCCGAAAGACACAACAACAACAACTGAGGAAGGCTGTTAAGCCGAAACCGGTTTGTGTAGTTTGCATTTTATTGAATATGTATGTGCAGTCTGTTTTCATTGCTTATATTATGTGTATTTTTCATATACACTTATTTTCAAGCAGGACTTGTGCTGGCTCTCTTTTTTCATTCATTTCTATTGGCTTGAGCCATGCACTTGCCGTACTTGTGGGTGCTTTTCTGTGTTTGGGAGATTAATGTCACTCATCCCACACACTCATCATTCCATCCTTCCCTATCTCTCTCTAGCAAGGGAGTTGCAGGGAGGCTCACTGGAAACATCCCTAAAACACACACACAGCAGGCTCATCCAAATGACTATCTGAGTCAGCTCCATCCACCCACCATTTATTTTGGACAAACTGTCTACCAGCTCTGCCCTTGTGCTTTTAAGTAAGTGTTGGGCAGCCATTTCTTTCTGCATGTATTTTAGCCTGCACAGTGATCGGTCTGCAGACAAGTGTTTCAATGCCTTCGTTTGTAATCAGTGGCCTTACTGTCAGTAAACCCTCATCCACAGACATCCTAATGGTCAGCTTTTGCTCTCTGCTTCCTAATAGACATCAAGATTTACTCTATACTATTCTTACTCCTCAATTAATTATTTCTCTTAGATTTCCTGCACTTTTTCTAGACTTGCTACTCTCATTTGTCTCCTTCTGTCTCTCTTTAGTGGCACCACATGTTTAAAGGTTGGGAGGGTGGCCTAATGGTTAAGGTGTTTGCCTTACAAACACAAGGTGTAGGGTTTGAGTCTCACAAGGGATAATTGGCTAAGCTTAAAATGGCTCGCAAGGGCAGTTAGCTTAGTACTGATCTATGAACCTATGAACCTAAAGGGAACTTACCCTGAGTCTCCCTTCCTTATGTTTATTTCTGTTTGCCCCAGACACTTATTAAACCTCTTTCATCCCTTGGCCAATATTTCTGCCTGAGTTTCCATCAACTCAGTGCACTCATCCACCTTTGTAAGCAAAAAAAGTATATTTTTATTTTTATTTTGCTGTAGAAGTATTCCTTCATGTAAATAGATTTACATAAATTACAGCAGTGAAGTTTACAGATGGAACATCTGTCTAAGGGCTATATTTTTACGTAAATTATTTATGAACATTCTGGAAGCCCAAAACAAAGAACTTTGTCCACTATTATTGCTCCATTGTCTTAGTCTACAGCAATTCCACTGGTACTGTCTCCTTCCAACTGGACTCCATTGATTGTTTTTAACAGGCCAATTTCTAGGGGAACTTTTCAAATAAATGAGAGAAAATAAACTATGCCAGTATTATTCCTGACACCTTTAGTAACTACCTGCCTATTCTTGCAAAAAGGCCGCACATTCCTGACCAAAAACCACCCCCGGGATTCAGGAAGCTCAGCGCAAGGACGGTTTTAGCCTTGCACCGAGCATCCTCACTACAGATGGCGCAGAAGCACCGTATGAATATGTATGAGGGCACTCCGCTGCAACCTCGACGTGTACAGGAAACGTGTGCGAGTGCAGGGGGCGTGTACAAGTGCTCTACGGAGGTGTAAACATGCCCCGACATTTGCAAAACCCACTATGCCTACTAGTAGAGCCTGCCCCTAATAGTAAGTCAGTAATTCAGTGTCCGTGGATACTGAAATGTATGCTAAGTATACAAGAGTGTCCACGAACAGTGAAATAAACTCGAAGTAGTAAACACACAAGCACGTAGTGGAATGTTTAGCCCTGTCCCTAGAACATTCACAATTAAATTCCCTGTCCCTGTGTCCCTATTATACATTGAAATTGCTGCAATATCGAAGGTGTAAGCAAAGCGCAGCGTGTCTGTGCATAGCTGCCCTCCACCGAGCGCAGCTTACACATTATATTCATTCAAATAGAGAAAAACATGTGGAATCAAAGTAAGTTTCAATAGTGTAGTGTTTGGAGCATCAGCCCAACAAACAGGCATTCACGGTTCGAGGCCAGCAATAGCACATATCATTTTCCATGTGGAATGAATGTCGTTTTTGCCGTAAAACCGGCATAAGAGCATCGCATTAGATATTTAATTTAAATATCCTTCAAGCAAAGTGGCACTGTCATAATGAATAAGGTACTAGTAAGCAGGTGTAAGCACAAATAAGTAGCAGTAAACACATATAAGTACCAGTAAGCAAATCTGAGTGCACATGCGCATGTCTAAGCAGTGCCCAGCATAAAAAATGTATATAAGTATATACAGATATATAACATATATATATATATCTCTATATCTCTCTCTCTCT